>NW_022436960.1:8905055-8996667 GCF_009761245.1 Sapajus apella | reverse complement strand
CCCCCCCCCCCCCCCCCGCAAACTCCTACGTGAGGTAAAAGGTGATGAGTCATCACTCAGGTTCCTGGAAGCTGTTTTCTGCATTTCCCTCTCATCTGTTTCGGAGAAGAACGAGGCTCCTGCCTGCAGTGGGAACTGGCTTGGAACACTCAGGATGCCCTGCAGCTTGGCCTTCTGCTGCTGTTAGGGCCCAGCGGGCAGATGCAGCGTGGTCCTGGAGGATGGAGTTGTCCATCATGATCTCATGTGGACTGAGGAAGTGGGTACAGCTGGGGACAGCTAGACCTAAGAGTGGAGCAGACTTGCCTTCTCGGCCCACACTGGGTGGAGCATTCGACCTGCTGGGCCTCAGTTTCCCCATGTGTACTTTGGGGATTCCTAGCCTGTGTCCTGCAGGGACCTGTATGGAGGATCACATTAGACAGTGAATACATTTTTTTTTTAAACTCTGGAGGATACAGCAAAGCTCGGGTCTTATGGCTGTCCCATCACTGACTTGTGACATATATTTGTCTTCCTCATAGTGAGGTTATCGTGACGCTCTGCGCACCCCTGACTGATCCCTGTTGATTCCCACCAGAGTCCAGGAATTCCCTCTGGGAGTCATGCTAGTTGGAATGGGGTCTCTCCCAACCAGACTGCCAACTCGTGTGTGACAGGCAATTCTTCAAAGTAAAACGATGGTGTCTAAGGTGACTGCCCCGAGCGCTGCAGCCCCCTTCCCTGCCCTGGGCTCTTCCGAAAGCCAACTTATCTTTGACTCAGTCCCTGTTGTCCTACCAAATGCCAGTTTTGGGAAATATGAGGAGTCCTGTGGGTCATCCAAGGCTGAGGACTGTGTCAGCATCTGGCAGGTGAGCTTCTGCAGGGCCTGCTCCACGTTGGACACAGGACGTTTTTCTCACCAAGCATGCTAGGTGTGGGCTGTGGGCCACCAGCAACCCTTATGGCTTAGGGAGGAATTAGCTCTGCAGAAGGTCAGCATGACCCTCGAAGGGGAGCATGTGGTGAGGTGGTGCGGTTCAGAGGAACAAGTAGCCCATCAAGCCAGCTTTGCCACTTACCAGCCATGTGACATTGTGGGAGACCAGTAGCCTCTCTGAGCCTCAGTTTCCTCATCTGTAGATTTGGAGTTTAAGAGCACAGCAGATCTACTTACACATCACAGTGCTGCTACAGTGATTAAATGAGAAACAGCCACGGAGGTACTTCACAGGGCTGTCTGATTCACAGAAAGCTCATAAATGCAAGAAACATAGTTCTATTTATTCTCTGCTCTAATGGGTGTAAACGCTATTTTATTATCTGACGTGAACATCATACCGACTCAAAGGCAGGTCTTACTATCAACGACTGGGGCTCAGAGAGGTTTGGCGACTTCATGAAGGTCACACGGCTGGCAGGGGGAGGAGTCAGAACTTGGATCCAGGTCTTCAGACTCTCGGGTCTGCTGTCATCCTAGGGGGCTTGATGTTGGTCATATCTTTAATGTATTTGTGGAGGGTGAAAGGCGGTCGTGAGTAAGCTTAAGAGAACAGGAGACGTGTGTGGGAAACAGTTGGTATCCACTGATTAGACTGAATCATGTGGAATTGCTAATTTCACCATTTTGAACTATAGAAGCCACTATTTTGTATGACTCATCCTAGTGCTTCAAGTACACATTCATGACAGTGAGTGGTTAGACAGTGATTCCTAGGTGAGTTTGGGGTGGGGCAGTGCATTCCACAGGACAAGGCCATTCCTGGTAGAGACAGAGGGGGCAGGCTGTCCTCCAGCCGGGGGCCCTGGGGATCTCCTGGCTGCCGTGCCCTTTAGCAGGGCCTTAGGGGATGGAAGGATCCTCCTGGCCCTTATCACAAGGGCCATTCAGGAACAGCCTCTTGCTGTGGCGCTGGAGCTGTGGCTGTCCTCTGAAGACTGCAGGGACAGCCACAGGCACAAAGAAGCCAGGCTGCGTGTGGCCCCAGTCAGGACTCAGGGGAGGAAAGGGAGGAGTTGCAGGGTCATAGGTGCTGTGCCTCCTCCCCCACAGCCGAGGACTCCTTGCGATGGGCTTCCTGAGCCGTCAGCAGGCCTATGGCCACATGACTAGGGAGGAGAAGGGGTTACAGGGCGATGGTCTCCTGGGGCTTGGTAGGCCTGGTTGAGTCTGAGGAGGAGACAGAGAAGAAGAAGCAGAGACCCTCCTCTTCACCTGGGGAGAAGGGACTTGATTCCAAACGGAGATATATGAGGCCTTCTGGGGCAGCGAAGGAAGGACGAGGACAGAGTAACAGTCCTTGTTGCCCCATGGAGAACGGGCTTCAGGAAGACTCTGCCTCAGTCGTTTGCCAGAAGCACCTGAGAGGTGCAGGGCCCATGCCTGGGTAGGTGACGGTGGGACAAGAAGGGGACATGGTTTTCTCTCTAGTGTTGCTGCAGATGCCACAGAACAGAGCCAAGGTGAGATGGGGTAGTTCTGGGGCCCCCAGGAGGGCAGCCTTGGGGTGGGCACAGCCAGCCCTGGCAGGATGAGGAACTCTGGTTGCGGGGAGTGGGGACGAGCAGAGGGAAGTGAGAATGCTTGGTGCAGCCTGGGGTCATGGGCTGGTATCTGCTTCCTCCCCTGTGATTGCCCCCTTGGGGACTCCAAGATGGGACAAGGAAGACTGGAGCTTTCCAGAAACAGATGAACTCAGGTCCATAAGCTGAGGACTCAGCCCCCTCCATCCTGGCCCAGCATGTGCCTGCCCAGCCAGAGGCTTCATGAACAGAGTTCAGGGGCGGAGAGAGCACTGTGGCCTAGAGCCCACACATGGCCTCAGCAGGCAACAGGAGACACAGAGACACCGGGGGGTTTGCAGTCACACGCAGGCAGGGCCAGCTCAGCCCTTCTTTAATGTCACCGAAGGAGAGGGTCAGTGAGAGAGGGGAGGGGCTGAGGAGTGACAGGCAGTTATTTTTGGGTGGGATTCACCACTTTTCCCATGAAGAGGGGAGACTTGGTATTTTGTTCGAACATTAAGAAGATGAAGGGTTTGTTGAACTTGACCTTGGGGGGAATAGACATGGGTATGGCTTCGAAGAGCGTGGCCCCAGCAGCTTCAGTCCCTTTCTCATCCATGGTCAGCACAGCCTTATGCACAGCCTGGAGGGGAGAGAAACAGAGACGCATCTGAGGCTGAGCTGTGCCCCAGCCCAGGCCTGCAGCATGGCCCACGTGGACAGCTCCCAGGAAGCGCTCACTCGGGCCTTTATCCACCTGGACGACCCTGGCCCTGCATGTTCTCTGCCTCCCTGTCACACAGGTCTTGCTCCTCCTCAAGGCTTTGGGTGATGGGTCTGGCTCCCCTCCATCCACCTTCCTGACAAGCGCCCCTCCCCCTTCTCGGGACAGATCCACAACTCAGAACAGGGAAGAGCACCCTCACTCCACGTCTGCCTCCAGCTCTCTCCTTTCTAACGTGGCTTTAAGCTCCTTGGGGACATGGACTCTGACAGTGACCTTCACAGTCCCGAGACACCAAGATAACACAGCCGTTCACTGAACTGCAATTGTTCTTTGGTCACCTTGTTTTCCTAAACAAGTGTCATCTTTAGCTGAAATCATTCATTAATTCACACTTAGTGATGTGCCTCAGACCCAAATCTCACAGATTGAAGGAGTCAGAAAGTCCTTTGAAACAACTTAGCCCAAACCTTTTTGTGTCAATATAGATAAACCAAGGCCCAATGTCTAGAAGGTCCTGGGCAAAGATGAAATTCAGGATCAGTGCCACAACTTCAAGGGAGGCCCTGAAAGTGCCAGCTGCACAGCAGGCCCCTCCCTGGCTTCTCTGTCTGAGCATGTCCCATGACAGTGAATCACAGGCGTCCTCAGAAGCTCAACCCCTTCCTCAGACTCAGGACAGAGCTGCAGCCCCCCCACCCCCCACATTCTTCCCTAAAGATGCCAGGGTACGACAAGGTCATTGGGGTGATCTCACCTTGGAGAGCTTCAGGGGTGCCTCCTCCGTGACCCCTGAGAGGTCAGCCCCATTGCTGAAGACCTTAGTGATGCCCAGTTGAGCCAGGACTGTCTTCAGATCGTAGGTTCCAGTAATGGACAGTTTGGGTAAATGTAAATGGACAGAGCTGCCGTGCAGAAAAGAAAATCAATGCATGGCACGGCATTTCTCTTGCTCTTCTGGTATCCACCACGAGTGTTTTCTTTTCTGATTATTTCTGCCACTCTTTGCTGTGTCCTCCACCCACACTAAGACGGGAACTTGGCTTTGGTTTGTTCTACTTATAGCTGCCCTACCCTCAGAGTCAAAGAATGCAAACATCAATTGAACCACGAAAGCTTGGAGTGCTGCCTCCTCTGAGATTCTAGGTGTCCTGGAAGCCTGTCTCATCCTGCCTTGTAGTATTGGGTCACTGGACCCCAAGCCTGGAATATCCCCAGGACCCTACACCGAGGGGAACATGGGGCTGGTGGCAGTGTCCAGTGACACCAGTTCAGGGGATGAGAGAAGAGTGACCGCCCCAGGCTGAATGCCCCTCTCTGGTTTTTCATGGGGAGACAGAGCCACCCCAGCAGGGTCTGGCGTGAGCAGGCAGCCTGGCCCTGGGCTCTCTGATCAGTTACCCTCTCAGCCTTCTTGTTCTTTCTCAACCCCTGGAGCAGGGGCCTCAAAAGGTGCTGGTGTGGGACAGAGGAATTCCTGCCTCGATTCCTATTATTAATTCGACACCATTTGTACTTTCAACTTGGTTTTACAGTGACCAAAATAAACTAGATCAGCAGGGCATGGGCATAATTATGAATGCACACACCACACACATACACTAATGTGTGGCTCATGTTCAAGTATCATTTACTACGGGGCACCCAATCTAACAGCATCGATAAAGTGACAGAGGAACTTGCTTGAATTCTGCTAACATGACCTGGCTGTTCCAATTCCAACCCTTGCTTTTCTGGGCCGTGTCACACAGGCTCTTCCCCCGTTCCCCCAGGGACAGTCTACCCTTGAACTCCACACTCCACTGCTGCCTTTGCCATCTGTTCCTTCTTGGTTCTGCCAGAACGTGTTATGGTGCTGCTGTCCCTGCCCTGGGCACTGAATATTGGGAAGGGACAGTCCACGCTAGAGTGGGAAGTCCCCAGGGACTAGAACTTTACTCCTCACCCCTGGGTACTGTCATCCTCATGGAGCATGGCTGGTGCCACCTGAACTCAGTGGTGGCCTCGTTCTGGAAGCCAAGTTTATGCAGAGTAGCGGTGACCCAGGGATGTGGGGTCCACCCTCCCAAGCCCTCTGGCCAGTCCTGATGGGCCTCAGTCCCAACATGGCTAAGAGGTGTGGGCAGCTTCTTGGTCAGCCTCTGGTTGGGAAATTACCTTCTGGCTTTAGCTTCCAGGGAGCTGGAGATGACATCGTGGGTGAGTTCATTTTCCAGGTGCTGTAGTTTCCCATCATCAGGCAGGAAGAAGAGGGCGGTGGCATTGCCCAGGTATTTCATCAGCAGCACCCAGCCCTTCAGCTTATCACAGTGGTGGATGTTAAACATGCCCAAACGCCTCATCATGGGCACCTTCACAGTGGTCACCTGGTCTACGTGGAAGTCCTCTTCCTTGGTGTCCTTTTCCTCAAAGGGTCTCTCCCATTTGCCTGGACAGAGGGGAAGGTGGGCATCACCAGGGGTGGGTGAAAGTTTGGAAAAGTGTGGCAGAATAAAGGAGGCCAGAGTCCCCTCCCTGAGAAGCCCTGAGCCCCCTTGATGACACACATCTCTCGAGCCACAGCTTCATCATCTGTAAAAAGTGCGGAAACCAACCATCAAAGCTCCCGGAAAGGATTGTGTGGGGATAATTCAAAACAAGAGAAAGATGCAGAATTTCTACATCGCGGGCATGCCAGGCTAAGAGATGCCATCCTGGCGGGCATGCCAGGCTAAGAGATGCCATCCTGGCTGCCATCCTGCGTTTTTATTGGAATCGTATTTTTATTTGACAGTATCTTGGATATTACAAATAAAATTCTGGAGCATCAGGCATATTTGGTACCTCCTGTCTGGGGCTCCCGGCCCTTTGTTAACTGTCAGCTAAGTTATTCATTCAGGGCAAACATTCTGATTTACTATTCCTTAGGGCTTTCCCTGGATCAGCAGGGGAAATGCAGATGCCTAGGCAGCCTCCCCTCTGCCATACCAAGAGAGCTTCACCATTGAGGCATGCAGAGTGGGCAGGTGTCTCAGGGACCCTTGAGCCCAGCTTTCTCATTGGACAGAAGGAGGAGAGTGAAGCTGAAGAGGGACAGGGCCTGCCCTAAGGCCGCAGCAGAGCTGGGACCTCAGTTGTGCTGACTGCAGCCTGGCTGCTCCCCACTGCCCTCCTCTGCCTCAAGAGCAAGGGAGCCTCAGAGTGGAGGAAGCAGCCCTGGGCTTGCCTCCCACCTCCCCTCCCCCAGGCTGTTTTCCTGGGACAGTAGGAGCTGGCTTAGAATGCCCTGGGCCCCCCAGGAGTCTGACATTGTAACCCCTGAGGGGCAGGAAGGCAGCCTGAGGTACAGAAGTGTCCCTCACCTGCTGTATGCCACACACCGTCCCCACGATCTTTGTCACTTATTTAATCCTTAAAAAGCCTGACAACAAGAGTGCTATCTTGTCCATGCTAACATGGGAAATCAGCACCTCAAAGAGGTAGAATGCACTGTGCTTTGTCAAAAGCTAATAAGTGGTAGAGGCAGGATTTGAACCCAGGTCTTTCAGATTGCAAAGCTGATACTGATTCCCGGACACTAGAGTCGTCTAAAGTCTGTTCCATGAAGCTATCCCTTTATGCAGGGTACTACAATTTGTTCGATAGTTCTAAGCATTACATATTCTACATATACAGTACACATAAAGGCTCTGAAAAGTTCTGCAGAGCCATCAGCAGTTTTGAGAATTTAACCTGTTATTCCTCCAAATTACTCAATGATGGAAAAAGCCGTAGTGTTTTTGTGTAGAAAATTGAAGAACCCATGCAGACATGGATGCTATAACCCATAATGCATTGCCAAGGAGAGCTCAAGAATGGATGGTTTGAGAATATTTTTGGTTGTTTCTATGGGAACAGCTCAGGCTCGTTGTGCAACCTTACCTTTAAAGAAGATGTAATTCACCAAAGCAAAAACCGTGTCTTCGTCAAGCTCCTTGACCAAATCCACAATTTTCCCTTGGGTTCCCTTCTCCACGTAGTCGTTGATCTGCTTCTTGGCCTTTTCAGTGTCCCTGAAGTTGACAGAGAAGGCTTCCGAGTGGTACAGCTTTTTGACATCCTCCAAAAATCTATCCACTGGCTTCAGGCTCTCATTGAGGAACAGGCCATTGCCGGTGGTCAGCTGGAGCTGGCTGTCTGGCTGGTTGAGGGTACGGAGGAGTTCCTGGAAGCCTTCATGGACCTGAGCCTCCGGAGTCTCAGTGAGGTTGAAATTCAGGCCCTCCAGGATTTCGGTGTGAGTGTCAGCCTTGGTCCCCAGGGAGAGCATTGCAAAGGCTGTCGCGATGCTCATTGGGGAGAAGAAGATGTTGGTGGTGTTGGACTGGTGCGCCAGCTGGCGGTACAGGCGGAGGGTGAACTCAGCCAGGCTGGGGGCGAGCTTGTTGTGGGGTGGGTGGTCATGATCATGGTGGGATGTATCCGCCTTCTGGGCAGCATCTCCCTGGGAATCCTCAGCCAGGGAGCCGGGGACCAGGCAGCACAGGCCTGCCAGCAGAAGGACGCCCCACGAGACAGAGGATGCCATTGTCCTGCAAGACAGAGACGGGGGGGGGGCGCAGGGCACATGATGACTTCCACTGATCAGGGATTGACATCATGTAGAAGCACTGATGGTTTAGTAAGCCAGCCTGGGCCAAGTACTTGCCGACATCACTAACACTGAAAGAATCAGAAGAATAACAGAATGTATGTCGTGCTTACCATAGGCCAAGCACTGTTCTGTGGGCTCACATGTGTTAACTCATTCCTTTCTCGCAACAATCCTGTGAGGTGCTAATGCTGCTATCATCCTTTTACAGATGAGGAAACCAAAGCAAGAGAGATTAGGTCAACTAGTCACTGTTACCGAGTAAGTAAAGCAGCAGAACCAGAATCCTACATCTAGGTCCTGCATCCAGGCTCTCGGCAGCTCCACTTACAACTGCAATGACCCTAAGATGCAAGAGGTACAGCCACTGTTTCACAAAGAAGATGAGGCACCAGAGGACCAAGGGATCTGCCCACGATTATCCAGGATCAGGCCAGATCAGAATCAAGACTCACGTCACGTTGGAAGCCCTCGGAGAGCTTCTGTATAACCCACTATTTAGCGGCCAGGGAAACTGCTGCACAGAAGGGAAATGTGTCTTGCACAATGGCACCAGCTAGAGTATGGTGGGGCTGAGATTAAACCCCCTGGGGGCTGTTCCACCCAACACTCACCGGGATCCTCAGCCCTTAGGGCTTTGTCCTGAGAGAGGGGCTGTCCCTACAATGCTCTGTGGTCCCAGTCACAAGAATAGGCTGATGTCCCTGCAGTCAGCTTACCTGCCGTCTGGGTCACCAACGGTGTCCCAGTTCTGGTCTTTTGCTGTCACGGGCTTTAGAGAAGTTCATCTCTCCTTTAAAGCAGGGGTTTATGCTGCTTTAAAGGAGATGGGGGTGGTGGGAAATGAAAAAACACCTCTTTTAGCTTCAGATAGACCTAGGATCTAACCTGATTCTGTCACTTTCCAGGTGTATGAGCCAGAACAAGTCATTCATCTCTCTCGTCCTCATTTTGCCTCATATATAAAGTGAGGTTGTTGGGAGAATTTAGTAAAATAAGCCTAGACACCAAACCTGACATCAAAAGGACCTGAGAGGGCAATCCTTTTGAGGAAGGGGTTGGCAGGTGTTGCAGATTCAAAGCCTTCAAGTGTTCCATACCTGGGGCTGAGACAATAGGGCGTGGTGGGGCCTGTGGCTGAACCAGCGAGAGCGGGCTCTGCCGAGCAATGGTCAAAGTCAACGTCATCCACAGCAGCACAGCGCCTGCCCTGCCCTGCAGTGCCCCTACTCCAGATACACCTCGGCTTCGGACCCCCTAAGTAGAACCTGCCATCTTCACAGATGGGGAAACTGAAGTCCCAGTTGAGAATACGCCTGGTAACCACATAGTTAACTACTGGTCACATAACTAAAATCATCATCTTAACAAAATGCAAAGAAAAAGGTGTTCTTGAATTTGAGAAATGAAAAGCTGGAGAAAAAAAGTTGGAAATAAACAAATACTGAGATTCATCGATCCTCTTGGACTTTTCAAAGTTTCTTTCCAATAAAGCAACAAAACGAAGCACAGAGCTGGTTTCTCTCCCACCTTTCTCCTGGTTCTCGTAATCCCAATGGAACAGACCACACATTACATAATACATGTTTATATTTTTCTTCAACTAGCTAGTGTTGTCAGAGCTGAAGGCGGTGCTAACATTAGTGCTGTATATTTCCATCTCCCCTGGATTTCTCTTTCACGTCCCAGCTGAACTTTGTGTAGCCCTTCGTGGTTTACGGAAATTCCCCCATCATTACAGGGCTCAGTGGTTGGGAGGGAGTTGGGCCTCTGCAGGGTGGGGACACTAAATATGCTGAGTGGCCTCAGGGCCAGAGGCTGTGGCTTCTATCCCTGGCAGGGCCATCACTGTCCACTTGGCCTTGAGCAAGCACCCTCTGGTCCTGGGGCCTTACTTTCCCCAGTTGTGCAAAGCAGGGCTGGGAGAAGATGTCATGGGGTCCTCTATACACTAACATAGAATTTTTTATTTTTATTTTTTCAGACAGTCTCACTTTATCCTCCAGGCTGGAGTGCAGTGGTGTGATCTCAGCTCACTACAACCTCCGCCTCCTGGGTTCAAGCAATTCTCCGGCCTCAGCCTCCTGAGTAGCTGGGATTATAGGCATGTGCCACCATGCCAGGCTAATTTTTGTATTTTCAATAGAGATGGGGTTTTACCATGTTGGCCAGGCTGGTCTTGAACTCCCGATCTCATGATCTGCCTGCCTCAGCCTCCCAAAGTGCTGGATTACAGGTATGAGCCACTGCACCTGGCCAGGATTGTTGGTTACAATGGCATCTGGGCTTGGTGGAGCGAAACAGATGGAGAATTCCTGTGCGTAGGCATGAGGTGAGGCGCCCTCCTACGTAAGGGGCTTCTGGGCTCAAAGGAGGTGGCGAGGCTGGTGCAGGGTGGGTGGAGAGGGGGTGACAGCTGGAAGGAGTGCATTTCCCCACACCCATCCATCTTCCACAGCGTCACGTCACCTACTCGGTTTCCTCCTTTCACAGTGAAGAGTTTGCAGCCCAGAGAGGGTCAGGGCCTTGCTAAGGCCATACAGCAAGTCAGTGACAAAGCTGAGACAAGTCTTGGCTTTCCCAGTACTTGTGTATGGACGGAGACAGCCTTATCTCAAATCTCAGATGATGAGTGTCTGAATTGGGCCCTGACATTGGTCTCAAGCATCATGTTGGGTTCATTATGCCTCCCAAGCTGTTCCTTATAACTCAGGGCCCCCAAACCTACTCTCTTCTGGCCCTTCTATCAAAGGCAGCACCCTGTTCCCCTAAAGACTAGTGGCTGGGACTGGGGAGGAGAAAGTAGACGGCCAAGAACCCCATGGTGTACAGACACCGAGGCCAAGCTTTAAACCAAAAGAATGAAGACTTCATGGTGACATTTCTGGGATCGGGGCAGGTGAGTGAGCCACTCCCTGCCTAATTTCACACCATTTCTACCCAGGAGCATAAAATGAGGGTCCAAGAGCAACCTGGCAGGGTGCAGGGAAGAGAATCTCGCCTATGGTCAAACAACCTGTTGAAATGAGCAATAAATTTCACTTACTGGCAGGGGGCTTTGGCAAATGACTTCACTTCTTTGAGCGTCAGCTTCATATCTGTACAATGGAGAAAATAATTCCTCTGGACAGAGGTGAGGAATAACCAAGGTAATGCATGGGTGGGCACCCGCCAGGCATGGAAGCCCTCTCTGTATCTGTACACAGGGTGCGCTCCTGCCTGAGAGTCGGCAGATCTCTCCCTGGCTAGCTGCCGCACTCCACAGGACACATTTCAGCAGAAAGAGGCTTCTGTTCAGCAGTGAACAGCGATTGAGTTCGGCCAATTTTCCGTTAACTTCTCCAAGTATTTGTTGACTGCCTGCTAGCTGCCTAATCCTATGCTAAGCAAAGAGCCTCAGCGTCACCGTCATTGCCACACTAACACCAGGTGGTTTACAGGCACTGCATCACTAATCTGTTCTCCACGTTTACCCTAAGAGGGGCAAATTGTTATTAGCCCTATTTTATAGATAGAAAAATTGAGGCCCAAAGAGGATTAAGTAACTCACTAAAAATCACAGAGCGCCTTGCTTACAAAACTGAGATTTAATCCTAGATGTGCTGTCTAGAATTAAACAAATTTCACTCTAAAACCTGACATTTAATCTTCTCTGTGTACAAAGCTGAAGCCAGAAGTCTTGAATCAGGAGACTTCAGAGGTGGCCTGGCTAAATAAGAGAGGCAGCATCAGTTTGCAGCTAAAATTTGAGGCTCTGAGGACAGATTTCTCCAGATCAACTTGCTATTAGCTGTGTGACCTTGGACAAGTTGCTTCACTTCTCTGACCCTGGATTTCCTGGAGATGAGAAAGGTGGACTTTGTCATAGAGGTATTGTGCAAATTAAATATGCACAAAACGCCAAGAAGCGCCTGGCGCACAGTATGTTCTCGAGAGCATCAGTTCTTGCTGCTATTGGTGCAGGTCTTTTAGAGACGTTCTGTGGGAACCTGAACACCTTGGCCTTGGGTCATCTTTTTGACCCCTTTCCCCAAAACTCAGTGTGGGAAAAATTAAATCCTTCCAACACTCCAGAGATCAAGGTCGTGGTAGGTGAGGGGAGAGGAAAGAGGTCAAAGGTTATCACGTTTTGCCCAAGAGAGCAGAGAGGTTGAGCAACATTCTGAAGTCACTGAGCATCAGAGAGGCCTTGAGTCCAGCCGAGGCTTCCTGTTTCCCATCTAGTGCCTTAGACCTGAGAGAAACTGAGCACTAGGGCCAGGCTCAGGAGTTCAGGTCCTGGAACCAGGTGCCTGAGCCTGAATTATGAATGGTGTGTGATTTGGGGCTAGTTATTAACCTCTCTGTCCCCAGCTTCCTCATCTATAAAATGGGAATGACCCTAGTAACTGCTTTGGAGGGTTATGAGGCTTAATTGTCTTAGCAGTAGCCTGGCGCATAGTGATTATTTGGGAATGCCAGCTTGAGCCCCGGATGACAGTGCCCCTCACCGCTTCCTGTCCTCCGCTGGGACAGGAGGACCCAGAGGTCCACGGTGAATGGGGAGGCCCACTTTGATGTGAGGCTGAGGCTCGGCACAGGTCTGCTCCTGGTCATATCTGGAGGGGATGGAGAATGTAAGCCGGCGTTCCTTCCTGCCCCCTCTGGACCTTAACTTCCTCATCTAGAGAAGGGGAAAAAGATGCGTGCCCAAGCAGTAGGCGAGGTGGTGAGGCTTACAGGAGACAACAGACAGGAGCTCCCTGACAGAAACAGGAGCTGCGCAAACAGAAAGAAATGACTGAGCTTAGTTGCTGTATCTTGGCCTGTACCCCCATCCTGGGGTGCCAGGACCACGGAGCCAGACACCGTCATCCACTTCTGCTTACAAGAGCCAGTGCGTCCACCGGGAGGTACTGAGGGGTACCAGGCAGGACTGGGAAGCAGGACACCCTCTCATGGCTGCTGTTATGACGACAGGAGCCCAGCTGCAGCCCCTCCATCTGCTCTGCACCCCAGGGGATGGATACCCACTCCACAACCACCCCTACCCCAGGCCTGCTGCCTGCCTGGGTCATGTGGGACCCAGCGGCCTCTCCGGAACCTTTCGCAATGAAAGGGATACTTACGATTCACTGTCCCAGGTCAGCGGTGGTGCCTGAGGTTGAGGAGACAGAGCCCTGTCCTCCTCCGTATTTAAGCAGTGGCTGCAGAGGGGCAACGGGGGAGGCTGCTGGTGAATATTAACCAAGGTCAGCCCAGTTATCGGAGGAGCAAACAGGGGCTAAGTCCACTGGCTGGGCTCTGAGCTGCCCGCCCACGCTGCCTGGACGCTCTGCCTGGGCAGCGCACAGCCTCCACTCCACGTACCAAAAGGAGTCATTGTACCTGGCTCAGAAACCACAGTGTCCTGGGTCCAAGGTGGAGGGGGTGGCGTGAGTCAGACAGTCTCTGGGAGAGAACCACGCTGCTGGCCCTCTGCTGTCACTGTGGAATTCTCAGTGGGTGTTCCATTGGTAGCAAGATCGACCATTTACTGAGTCACCCGGAAATGCCTGATGCTGAAGACTCACTGCTGCCCTGGGAGATCAGAGTGGGCTACAGCCCATTTGACAGACGAGGAAACTGAGGCCCAGAGCAGAGAGGCTGCTCATCCAAAGTCACAGTCAGCCTTAGATACAAAAACACTCTTGATTGTCCCGATGGGGAAATGGAGCATGACTGAGGCAGACACAACCATCAGGCTGGCATGGGGGAGGGGACCATGAGACAGGGTGGAGGGGTGGGAGATTAAATCTGTAAGGAAGAGCTGTGCTGCCTCAGGCAGGCTACTTCACCTCTCTGAACCAAGAAGTGTTACACCTGCATCCGATAGTCTCATTCCCAAGCACGGCTGTGAAGTGCCTTGGGTGAAGTGCCTGGCACACTGTAGGCTCTCTATGTGGGTCTGCACAGCCCTCTGCTTAGCCTGCCCCCCAAGCTGCTCAGAGCAGGAGGAGGTTCAATTCTGATCAGCCTCAGACCTGTTTCTGTTTTTGCTCCTGGAAGATCAAGGTGATCTGTATTCAGCTTGGATTTTCTTTGGAAATGTGGCCCCCACCCTGGGGTTGTTGGAGGTTTTGGGGAGTGCTGGGGGTGGAGGGGAGGGGTGGAACAGGGCTGAGGCCAGTGGGGCCCCACTTGATTGCAATCCCTTTAAAAGCCTAAATCAGACCGCACCACCCTCTCTGCAGCCCACAACTCTGCTTGGCAGCTGGTGACCCTTGCAGAATGAATGGGTGGGTGCATTTTTGCCCCTTCTGTTATTTGCCAGTCTCACTGTGCCTCCACCTCGGGGCCCTCCCAGGTGAGTGACCCACAGGATTCTCCAGCACACATATTCAGACCAGGGGGCCCTCTTACTGGCTGTGAGGCCTCAGGCGAGTTGTATAACCGCTCCAAGCCTCAATTTCCCCATCTGTAAAATGGGGGTGGTGACGGTGTGTACCTCGTTGAGCCACTGTGAGGATTAAAATGAAGCAGTTTAAGGCAAGCTCAGAGCCGGGTGCTGGGTGTTCCTGGAAAGCCCCTTCTGATGCTGTCTTCCCTCCCCCATGTCAGCGGTCTCCCTGGTGTCACTGGGGTGGGGTGGGCTTTCCTCCAGGCAGTCTCTCATTCAGTTACCCTGTGAGGGGAGTATGTACCACCCTCCTTTCAGGGAGCAAGAAACTGAGCTCAGACTCCTGTCCACTTCTGTCTCAGCTCCCTATCCTGCCAGCTCCACCCCCTGCCTTCAGGGCCCCGTCCTTCCCCTGAGCTGGCTGAATGGATATTCTGACACTCTGCCTCCACTCACAGCTCCAGCACCAGGCTGTGGTTGAGGTCGCCTGCCCTTGGCATCTCCTGGCCATTTCTTCCCCTCTGTCAGCCTCCATTTTCCCATCTGCACAATGACCCCCACTCCAGGCCCAGCTGTCCCTCCATCTGTGGAACTGAGTGACCAGTAGCAGCAATGTCCCACCTTTCCCGCTCTCCTCAAGCTCTGTCCCCTCTGGCAGGTACAGGAGCGTGGGCTGGGAACTGGCAGGGAGGTGCTGCCCCTTCTACCTGGAATTCCTGGCAGCAGCAGCAGCTAGGCCTTCCTCGGAGGCCTAGCTCCCTCCTCCTTTGCTCAGTTCAGGATTCTGAGGGTTGCAGTGTGGAGGCAGTGCACGCCCTGGGCACAGTGCCCAGTTCCTGCCCACCCAGGAAGTAGACTTTGGATGGCGGATGGCAGACACAATAGGTTGGGGAGGGGCGGGGAGCTTGGGCAGGAAGAGGCCTTGGCCATTGCCAGGCAGACACAGGACTGGCCCTCATAAACCCAGACAGCCCTGCATGTCACCTCTTCCACCTGTCCTGCCTCAGCTCTGTAACCCAGGATGAGTTACCCTGTCCCTTTGAGCTTCTGTAAGTGGCACTGTCACACTGCCCAGAGGATTACTAGAAATGATAGGCGTCACCCTCCTGGCATAGACCTGGCACCAACATCTGGCAGGTTTCTGGAGCCAGCTGCAGAGGGAAGAGGACTGAGCCACCTATGAAATGCCCAGTGGGCGACCCTGCCGCTGAGCAGGACTGTGTGCGCCAGGGACGTGTGTGTCACAGGACCTGGCTGGGTGCGGACGGTATTGTAGTGGGCAGCTGGGGCATTTGGAGAAGGAATGAAGAAAGCATGAGTGGAAGCAGTTGGGGCAAGTAAGGGGCTCGGAATTTGGGGTCCTGCTGTTTTGGGTGAAGGGCTCCAGGCTCAGCCCCTGCCCTGCTCTGGACATCATCCTGGGAGGAAGGGCTGGGGTGATCTGGGAAAATGCACCAGGACAAAACCCCGGGGAGTGGAGAGGGTGGAAGCACTCAGTGGCCATTCGAAAGGACACTATTCCCCCAGGAACCCAGGACACGGTGGGGAAAGTCTTGTCCACTTGGTTACTTCCAGAAATGTCTATTGCATCATCTGGGCTGATCCCCTGGAGGAAATGTGTCATGGGAAGATCCTGTGGGCTGGTCATGAATAAAGGCTTCTGGGAGGCCCTGCCCCACCGCAGGGCCCTGCCTGGAGATGGGAGCCTTGTGGTATGGACTGGAAAGGGGTGTGAGAGCCAAGACTTGGGGTCTGTAGAAAGAAGGGGGGTAATGGGGTGGGACGTGCCAGTGGCCCTGGGCCAAGTAAATCAAGACTGAGTAGCTGGTCAGGAGAACAACAGTGGACTTCAGGGGAGCTGAACACATTGGCAAAGTGCCCCACAGAGTGCTTCCAGCCACACACACACACACACACACACACACACACACACACACACACCTCCCGTGCGCGCCCTCACTGTGCACCCTCCCTCCCAGGCACCAGCTTCCTTCTTTGGGAGTCAGTACAGGTCACTGGGCTCAGGATCTAACATCTGGGGTCAAGTCTTACCTCCACCACTCTTTTTGTGAGATCTTAGACAAGCCATGCAACCTCTCTGTGCCTCAGTTTCCTCATCTGTGAGATAGGAAGACTCTAAGAAGAGTTAATTCCATCAGGATTGTGAAGATCCAATGAGATAATAACATTTGAGCTCTGCGGGCAGCCTCTGGCATGTGATGGGCCCTAAGTCAATGCTAACCACCAAAGGCCATGACCTTTGGGGATGTGTCCTGGCTCTGAAAAGCCTTACAGATGCGTCTCAGGGGTCTAAGTTGGGGAACAACTGCTGCGTTTGGCCCCGGGCTTGGGGAGCAGCACCCGTTATTGAGGGACACCTCCTCAGATTCAAATTTCCATTTTTTTCCAGAAAGAGACAGTCAGTCTCCTCTTTAGGGCCATGCTCATTTTGGCTTCCTGAAGGCACAGGGCCAGGTGCCTTTAGCATCTTTCTGAGCCCCTGTGACATGCAGAGGATGTGGGGTGACTGCAGCTAGGCGGACTTGGATCCGGGGAGGGCCTCAGTTCTCTGAGCCTTGGTTTCCTCATCTATAAAATGGGGATAAAAGTCTCTTTTCAGTATAGTCATTGTGAGGCTCAAATGAGGTGATGCTCGGGGCGTTTGACACGGAACCCTGTTAGCACAATTGACACTTGTGTCTGTCTTCTTATAACTTATTTAACTGGTCAGGTGAGTTGGATGTTTGAAGTTTGTCTTCTAAGAGAAGAATTAAGTTTGCACCATTTGTTCAGCTCCTCCAGGCATCTTTCAAATTAACCAACTTGCAAAACCCTAGCAGACATTCTTTCCTTCTGTGTGGTAACCTCCTGAGCTGCTTCCTGTGTGGGGGAGGGTTTCTGCTCTTTCTGGAACTATTTGGCCTACTCACAGCTTCTTGTTTTTACTCTTTTTTTTTTTTTTTTTTTTTTTGAGAGTCTCACTCAGTCACCCAGGCTGGAGTATAGTGGCGCAACCTTGGCTCCCCACAACCTCTGCCTCTTGAATTCTGGAACTATAAGATATTTTCATGCCTCAGCCTTCCTAGTAGCTGGCATTACAGGTGTACACTACCACTTCCAGCTAATTTTTGTATTTTTAGTTGAGATGGCGTTTCACCATGTTGGATCTCAAACTCCTGGCCTCAAGTGACCCACCTGCCTCCCAAAGTGCTGGGATTACAGGTGTGAGCCACCACGCCCAGCCTTTACTCTTTAACCTTAGACAGAGAAAAATAAGGCAAATCTATACACTGTAATGGGCAACATAGTCAAAAAAAAAAAAAGGAAGAAAACATGCATCTATAGCTCCATCCTCTTCTTGTTAAAACTAATGAAACTAATGTTTTGTTGCAACTAACCTTTTCCGAACTTATTTTAACTTTACTCCTTTGGGGTTATAGGCCATGATGGTCATCATGGATTGGAAGCTTTTAAGAGACTCAATGTGTCCTATTTAACTATAATCATGATTTGATTTTAGATGGTCAACTTGTCCCATTGTGGTCAACAGGAACCCTTTAAGTTATCTCATTATTACTTCGGCAGTCTCTGCTGATGTTTCAGCCACTCACGCTGCCTTTAGCAATGCCACCATGATCAGGTTCCAGGTCTGCCTTCATTTTCTCTTGCCCCAAGACATGGCATTGGGGATTCTTCCCTGGGAGAGGAAGAGAGCAGGCAGTGACAGAGGCCTTCCGGGAACCACAACAGGGCTGAGGGTGCAAGGCTCATCCTTGTGTGGGGACCAGGGGAGACGCAGCAGGACTTCAGGCCATACTACCCAGAAATACAAGGCCTGTGTGGGTGGCTTAGACAACAGAGAGCAATAGGGCTCTTAATTTGCCCAACTCCGACCTTGGCTTCAGATGGTTCGATTTGCCCTGTTGACTTCATGTTGACTTTGAGCGTTTGTTTGCTTGGTATTAACAGGCCTCCTGCTTCCATTTTATAATACACAGCTCCGAATGCTCCAGTGGCGGTATGCCACCCCCCGCATCGTGGCTGAGAGTCCTCGCACGTGTGCTCTCTGCCAGTCACTGTCTTAAACACTTCGTGTGCATCACCTCACTCTATCCTGTGCAGTGGGTACCACTGTGATCTCCTTAGAACATATGAGGAAACTGAGGCACAGAGTGTTACCCTGATGCTGAAACGGGTACCTCCGTCTCTCTTCCTCTCTTTCTCCCTGCTTGCTGCTTCTGCGACACTTCATACGCATCCCTTTGTAACATTAGCATAATAGATAACAGTGAGCACGTGGCTCATGCCAGCGCCATTCCAAGCGTTTGTCACAGATTAACTCCTCATCCTCATGTCAAGCCTATGAAGTCAATTTCTGTTATTCCATTTTATAGATGAGGAAACTGAGGTTCATAGATGTTGTGTACCTAGCCCCAGGTCTCGGAGCTGGCAAGTAGTGGAGGGCAGATTCTAACCAGGCTGTAAGGTACGTGACCCCGAAGCTCGGTGGCATCACCAGGCTGCAAGTGACCTGAGGGCAAGGATTGTATTGTTTCTATCTCTGTGGCTTTGCACTGAGCACAAAATAGGTGATCGAAAGTTGCTTCATGAACTGAGTTAATCAAGGATTGTGGAAATGGAGAGTTTCTTTCATCAGATGGCTAAGGTGTCTTGCCAGGGTGAAAGTGTGAAAACTGTATATATGCTAAAAATTTGTGTGACACGTGTAACCCTTGAGGTAAAACAAAACAAAACCAGTTGCTTTGTTATTCCAGCTGGAGTCTAACACTGAGGAGGGAGAGGTTAGCAGGCTGCCAAAGCCTCCCAGCCAGGACCTAGAGCCTGGTTTCCCGGTGCCAGGCCTGGGCTTCCACCACCACCCAAGCTGCTTCTCCATCTGCCTCCTCTGTCTGCCCCATGAGAAAAGGGAAACAGTTTGTGGGAGAACAACAGAGCGAGGACTGAGCTGTCATGATGAAATGCCACCCATGAGGAGGGAGATGGCATCATGCCCCTGCTGTCCCTCTTTCCATTCTCCCTGTGGCCCCTCCTGAGTTCCTCATCAGAATCCCAGCCAGAGCAGCCCATTTGCTGATTTGTTACCAGATGCCAAGGCACTCTGTTAGCAGTTTCTGCCTACAAACTTCCATTTCCCCAACAGCTCTGCAGGGAACGTTTTACCATCCCTACTCTGCAGGTGAGGGTTGAAGAGAATATATGAGATGACAATAGAAAGCCTCTCTTGAATCCTCCTGCCTCTCCACCTTCCACCATCCCTTCACTGTCTTCATTGATTTATTTTTATGGAGATGTTCTTTGCACGTAGTAAAACCATAACTCCTAAATACACAGCTCAACAGATTTTACACACGTGTGCATCTGTGTAACCACCACTCTGAGCAAGACAGAGCAAGCTCTTCCATCCATGAGGTCCCTTTTCTATCAGTGCCTCCTGAAGGTAACTTCTGTTCTGATTTCTGTCTCCATAGACTGGGTTTTCCTCTTCTAGAAGAGCCTGTAAATGAGATTAGACACTGCCTATGTTTTTGTGTCTGGCTTTTTTAGTTTAACATCATGTTTTTGAGGTTGATCTATGTTGTCACCAGCATCAGCAGTGCATTCATGCTTCTTGCTGAGCCCTATCTATGGTCACCGTGTGGATAGGCCACAGTTAGCCCATTTATGGGTGGAGGTCTGGGTGGCTTCCACTTTGGTCTGTTACAGATGAAGCTTCTGTGAGCATTCATGTAGAAGTCTTTTGTGTTCTCATTTCTTTTGGGTGGAATGGCTAGTTGTAGACTATGCTAAACTATATCTAAAAACTCTTGTCTCTCCCCTCCACCTTCTCCTTTCCTTGCTGTCTTGGAAAGATTCCAGCAATTAAGTGGAAAAGAAGTCAGATACAATGCGAATCCCAGATCTGCCGTTGACCACCAAGAACCCAGAGCCAGCGACATCATCTCAAAAGATAAAAATCTGTGGAATGGAAAAGATCACCCTGACACCGTGGGGCTGCAGTGAGGATTACAGAAAGGGCCTGGTGGAATAAATAGTACACCCTTGTTCTTTTACCCTCAGGACTGTGTGCCTGCTGTCAAAACAGCAAATAGAAATTTAATTTAATCCAGTGGAATGACTGGGAACAAAAAACAAAATAGTTGCAGGAATTTTGTGAAAAATCAATGATTTACTTAAACTGGTTCTTGGGGCCTGGTGTTTGGCTTTTCACCTCAGAGAGCATTGGGCAAGGAGGGCAAACACAAGCTTGGTCAACATCAGCCCTTCCTGCAAACAACGAGGACGTGCGTGTTCTGGACTTCTCTGCCCTCCTTCCCTCTACGTCTGTTCTCTAGTGGGGGAGGGGGGAAGACAGGGAGGGCTCTGTGAAGCGACTTAAGCTCAGATACCGGAAGCTGTGGGGATTGGATTCAGGGAGCTGAGGCACACTTGGAGAAGTGCCCTGCTCTCCCGTGGAGCCCTCAGGTTCACCAGGGAGGGCAGGGCAAGGCACTCAGGGTGCTGAAGGCAAGCAGTTTGCACATGTGCTCATATACACACGCTACTACACCCACATAAGACTTTTGGGAGTCTCCTTCCTTATTTAAATGGCTCTGGAAAAAATGGTGGCCCTGACACCACCTGAAATAGACTATAGCAAGATCATGGGATTTGGGACAGTTAGAGCTGGGCTCAGTTTATACGGACAAGTTACTTAAGCCCAGTACATTGCATAGGGTTAGAGTCCATGCATGTATAGAGAACGAAAGGAGATGCATGAAAGGCTCTCAGACAACCTGGTGACTATCCTGGAATGCAGATTTACCAGCTGGGACAATGACTTCTACTTTGTTCTTTATGCTTTTGTGTGTTTATGTTTTCACAAGAATGGGTTGCCTTTATAAGAAAGCACACCTTTAATTCCTTTTAACTTAAATAAACAGAAAGACTCTATTCAAATACATGACAGTTTCTTTCAGGGTCTCCAAAAGGGTGACTTCCCCAGGGGTTCTCCTTCACATTTTTGGCCTTCCTCTGAAGTCCCTAACCCTCAGAAGGCAGTCTGATGGAGTGGAAAAGCCTCTGTGGTAAAGTCAGACAACATGGAGCTCAAATACTGATATGTTGCTTACTAGCTGTGGGAATTTAGGAAATTATTTAATCTCTCACTGAGCCCAGGAATAAACTGGGAACTGACCTACTTTGGTGTGTTGGGAGACAGCTGATGTAGTAACACTATATGGTCCAAACGTATAGAAACTCCTTGAGGAGCAGCAGTTTTGTGACTGCCCAATTGGCTCACCTTGTCAGCTGCCTAGACAGAACTGACTTATCAAGACAGGGAAATTGCAATGAAGAAAGAGTATTCACACAAAGCCCACTGTGTGAAAGACCAGAGTTTTATTATTACTCAAATCAGTCTCCCTAAGCATTCAGGGATTGCCGTTTTTAAAGATGATTTGGCAGGCAGGGGCTTGGGAAGTGGGGAATACTGATTGGTCAGGTCGGAGATGGAATCATAGGGGGTCGAAGAGTCTTTCTTGCTGTCTTCTGCTCCTGGGTGGGTTGGCAGAACTGGTTGAGCCAGGTTACTGATCTGGCTGGCGTCAGCTGATCCTTCCAGTGTAATCTGCCAAACATCTTAAGGACTAATCTTAGGTTTTACAGTAAATGATGTTATCCTTAGGAGTAATTTGGAGAAGTTCAGACTCTTGGAGCCAGAGGCTGCATGACCCCTGCACTGTAATTTCTAATCTGTAGCTAATTTGTTAGTCCTGCAAAGGCAAACTGGTCCCCAGGCAAGAAGGAGGTCTTTTAGGGAAAGGCCATTATCAATTTTGTTTCAGAGTAAAACCGTGAACTGAATTCCCTCCCAAAGTTCAGCCTACCTCCAGAAATGAACAAGGACAGCTTAAAGGTTAGAAGCAAGATGGAGTTGGTTAGGTCTGATTTCTTTCACTGTCATCATTTCCTCAGTTATAATTTTGCAAAGGCGGTTTCAGTCTCCTTTCCTGTGTGTTCAGTCTCCAAGAGTATGACCTCCAGCAATGCTATGCCATAGTCACTGCACTGTCATCTCCCTCTGCAGATGAGCAACCGAAACTCAAGAAATGTAAGTGACTTGTTGAGTTGTGCCCTGGAAAACCGGCATTGTTCTTGTTCTCTGTGCTTACATTACTATTCCAGGTACAGGTATTCTCTCTGCACTATGGCCATGCCATATTTTGGCTTTGACCCCGGTGCCTGAGGAGGTCATTAGGTCTGTGTTTGTCCTTCACTTGTCCTTGCATTTTGCACCAGGGGTGTATTCTCCAAGTGCAGTCTGGAGGCTTCCCTGGGGATGGGATCCCATGGCCTGGATTTCAAGCTTTACGACATTAGCCTTATTAACATGGAAAGATCTTGAGGAATACAGTATTTTTGTCCCTAAAGAACATCTTTTGACTGGGCTTGGTGGCTCATGCCTATAATCCCAGCACTTTGGGAGGCTGAAGCAGGCAGATCACGAGGTCAAGAGATCAAGACCATCCTGGCCAACATGGCAAAGCCCCGTCTCTACTGAAAATACAAAAAATAGCTGGGCATGGCGGCACATGCCTGTAATCCCAGCTACTCGGGAGGCTGAGGCAGGAGAATCACTTGAACCCGGGAGGCGGAAATTGCAGTGAACTGAGATCGCGCCACTGCACTCCAGCCTGGTAACAGAGAGAGACTCCAAAAGAAAAAGAGAGAGAATATCTTTCAAATGCAAAGGCAGCACCTCCAGCCTCTCTGTATGGATCTTTTGACTTAATAGATCATCATGTTGGTCGTCTGGTCACCTAAGGCAGAACTCTTCTGCCGTTGGGGCTTGTTTTCTACCAGATAGTTTGGTAATCCTTGAGGATTTGCAATGCTCCTGAGCTCAGGGTAGTTCTGAAATGGGTCTTCAAGTATGATTTTCTAAATCCTGATTCCACATTAAGTGCGAAAACATGAATTAATTAACAAAAAATGATGTTGGTATTTTCCCCCTGCAACGTCAAGCTCAGCATGTTAAAACATCACATCAGGAAGGAGCGAGATGTCTGTGACCACTGGTATTCATAGTCACATGGATCTCTCAGAGCTCCGGGGTTACAAAGCTTTCATCGAGGAAGTTACTGAGTAAATATCTAATTTCACAATTTATAATTTTTCATACTTTGTTTCAACTTCTTTCCTCTTTCACTTAAGTTTGACGTTAGTAAGCACCGTAGCAGGAAGCCAGTTTATCATTTTGATCTCTTGCCTGCCACACTGTGCAGTAAGTCTCATTAGTGAATTCATTAATATTGCATATTGATATTTCCTTATACGTTTTCCCATGGAGGCCAGAGCACCACCTTTGATTTTATGATTGATGTCAGCGGTCCCCAATCTTTTTGGTACCAGGGATTGTTTTCATGAAAGACAATTTCCACGGAGGGTGGTCAGGGCAATGACTTTGGAATGAAACTCTTCCATCTCAGGTCGTTCTTAGATTCTCATAAGGAGGGTGCAATCTGAATCCTTTACATGTGCAGTTCACAGTAGGGTTTGCATTCCTATGAGAATCTGATGCCACTGCTGATCTGACAGGAGGGCACTGATCTCACCCACTGTTCACCTCCTGCTGTGCAGCCGGTTCCTAACAGGCCAAGGACCAGTACCATTCTGCAGCCTGGGGATTGAAGACCCTGATTATTTTTATTTATTTATTTATTTATTGAGATGGAGTTTTGCTCTTTTTGCCCAGGTGCAATGGTGCGATCTCAGCTCACTGCACCCCTCTGCCTCCGGGTTCAAGAGATTCTTCTTCCTCAGTCTCCCAAGTAGTTGGGATTACAGGCACACACCACTATGCCTGGCTAATTTTTGCATTTATAGTAGAGATGGGGTTTCGCCATGCTGCCCAGGTTGGTCTCGAACTCCTGATCTGATCTGGCCACCTCAGCCTCTCAAAGTGCTGGCATTATCCCTGATATATGTGAAGCTTTGAAATCTCCATTTCCCCTTAGGTTCGTGGATTAGTCCTATCCAAAAATTGGCTATAAAACATTACAGTGAATTTCATATGCTTAGTATGTGTGTATGTATACATACACACGCATGAGTTTAGCACTTGACATTTAAATGGCTTGGATATTACATCTATCCTGCCTTTGTAGCTTCTCAGTAGGGGCAGTAGGGAACTGTGCAATGGAAGAAAAGTAACAGTGACATATTGTTCTTCCAAATTCTCTGTGTCTGGTTTGAATGCCAGCAAGCTTATCCAGTGACAACAGCCAACTCCAGAATTCCCCTGTTTCCTAGGCCCAGCCAACAGTTGACTTTACACCTTCCTTGCCTGCTAACAATTGGAGGAACACAAATATCAAACATTTGCACTGAGCCATGTTTGCAGGACTGGGCCATTTTAAGTGACAGACTTACTGACAGAGACTATAAAGTGACCCTAAAGAAGAAATAACTGGTACCCACTATCAAAGCACCAGCATCTCTTTGGAACCATTCCAGAAGCCATATGCCAGGCCACAGATGGCTGTGTAGAAACTTCCAGAAAAAGGAAGGCTAAGTTGAGTGTGAGAGACATCACGAATTCTTGCCAATATCTGCTTCTCTTTTTCCTCTGAGCATATGGAAGGCAACACCTTCCAGCTAAGTTGCAGGTGGACAGGTCTGTGCTCTGGCTAAGAAAAAAAAAATGCTAGAATAAATGCTAGGTCTCACATCTGGACTGAAGCAGGGAAAGCCCTCTGAGTGGTTCTCCAGTCTGTTTTCCTTACAGTGGTCAAGATGAGGGCTCAAGCTGAGATGTGAAGCTGTGAGAATGCACGTCTTGATCACTACATAGATTCAGACATGGTGCCTTGAAGAACAGGGGGTCGGAGAGTTGCTGAAACCCATACCCAATTAGCATGAGAGAGCGATTTTGTCCTGAAGTCACTAAGGTTGCTGGAGTTGTATGCACTCCTCCCTGATAATACAATCAGACATTGGTATTTTGCTGATGCCACCTCATGTTAGAGCCTGCTCGCAACCATAACCATAGAATTCCTGTTATAAAAAATGTCCTTTCTAGTCTTGGCAACATAGCAAAATCCTGTATCTACAAAAAAAAAAAAAAAAAAAAAGTTAGATGGGCATGGTGGCGTGGACCTGCCGCCTCAGCTACTTGGGAGGCCTAAGTGGGAGAATCGCTTGGGCCAGGGAGTCTGAGGCTTCAGTGAGCTGTGATTGCACCATTGCACTCCTGCCTCAGCAACAGAATAAGACCCTGTCTCAAAAAACATACTTTTATTTAAAATAATAAATTTCTTATTAGCCTTAAGTGACTGAGGTTACTACTTTGGTTTCTAGCAAGCCAAAAATAGGAATAATGATTCCATGTGATTTATATAAGATTAGATTCTATCTTAGTCCATTCATAAACATAGGAATTCAAATTTTTATTTTTAGATAAAATTTCTAAAATTATTGTACCTGCATATGATATGGTGCTATTTTCCTGTGTACTGGCTTATTAAGAAATTTACTTAAACAAACTCTCGGGCACATCATAGTTGAGATTAAGTGGCCTCTGTGAAAGTCATGTAGAATGTATTCTAACAATTCCCCAGGTGAGTCTGATTGCAATGCATCCGGACCATGAACAAATGTTTGGAAACAAATAATCTAAGCAGTGTGAGTGGCCAAAATTAAGTATGGGCTGGCTCAAATTTCTTTACTTCTGTCTTTTCTTTTCTCCTCTTTCTTTCTCTCTTTCTCTTTCTTTCTTTCTTCTTTCTTTCTCTCTTTCTTTCTTTCTTTCTTTCTTTCTTTCTTTCTTTCTTTTTCTTTCTTTCTTTCTTTCTTTCTTCATTCTTTCTTTCTCTTTCTTTCTTTCTTTCTCTTTCCTTTCTTTCTTCTTTCTTTCTCTTTTTCTTTCTTTCTCTTCCTTCCTTTGTTTCTTTCTCTCTCTTTTCTTTCTCTTTCTCCCTTTCTTCCTTCCTTTTCTTTTCTTTTCTTTCTTGTCTCTCTCTTTCATCCAGGCTGGAGTGCATTGGCATGACCTTGGCTCATTGCAACCTTCACCTCCCGAGTTCAAGCACTTATCCTGCCTCAGCCTCCCAAATAGTTGGGACTGCAGGTGTATGCCACTTCGCCCAGCTAATTTTGGTATTTTTAGTAGAGACGGGGTTTCATCATGTTGGCCAGTTGGTTTTGAACTCCTTACTTCAGGTGATCCACCTGCCTTGGCCTCCCAAAGTACTGGGATTACAGGCTTGAGCCACCATGCCCAGCCTTCAAATTTCAAATTAATGATTCCTGATTTATCCTCCAGATCAGTTGATCTTATATGTTTGTTCCTGTCAACTATTTTTCCTCCTTTCTTCCTTATTTTCATGAACAATGTCACTGATATTGAACAGCTAATCCCATATATACTTCCTGTGAACATGTTGCATCATGCCAGTCATGAGCCCAAGTTGATTCTTAAGTAACGCTGTTAGATATGTAGTTTATAGTCCTTATCAGTTTTCTCAATTATTTTACAAGTACTGAGGAAGGGGCTACAAACCAACATCCACAATTGGACATCTGCTTGTGAGCTGGTATCATTTCAGAAGGATCAACATTGGTCGAATCTGCCTGCGGGAAGGTTCCAGCCACCTAGTTGCAGTCTAGGCTGGAGTGATCAAGCAACTCAGATGTGCACAGAAAACACATCATGGCTGGAACTGTGTTACATGGAGTGATAAATAACTAAGATGACTCGATGTCAATCAGCAAAATCTATATCTCAAACTCAGGTGAGGCTTGAAGAGTATTGCAATGTTTGGATTCCATCAGCCAAGGACCTAATCAAAGACTGGGTAGCAGTTGTGATGGTCGAAAAAGTAAATAGTGGTTGACTCCAATCCCTGCCCTGAGACATGGCTGGAACTTAAGGATTCCAACTCTTCATCTGCCCTGCCTTCCTTTCTTTCCGCTGGCAGTGTTCTAGTTGATTGGCACATTGTCCCCAGAAGTCAATCCCCTAGAACAGCATTAGTGCTTCTTTTCTCTGCTTCAGTCAACAGCAACACCTCTTTGGGATCCTCAGCGGCACACATTCCATGCTAACTCCTCTGTGATTCCTCATCTGGAACTAATCATGCCAGTTTCTGAAATCCCAGAGTAGTTTCATTCTATGTTATTTTACATGTAAACTGAGTTCAGGGACAAGATGTGGTATCACTCCCCTGGCACATTACCAACATTAGCCTCACCTCTTCATGGCCACTATTACTTGAGTTTGCACTCAGGGGTCACTGTGTGCCCATGCTCTGGTCCCCTGAACAGGCCTGCTTTCCCTATAGGGGACCTCTAGTTGAGCTATATTGAAGACCCTGAGGAAGGAACAACGGTCAGGAGAGGTCAGAGATTGAATTGCTCAAGACTTTCCAGCTATCTCTCCCTTGTTTCAACTTCTGGCCCTGCACTGAGCTCCCAAACCCCGCCTCCCATCATCCCATGAGGAGAACAGTGGACTCTTTTTTCTCATGTCAGAAATGATGATATCAGTACATATGGGGAAAGGGTAACTTCTGAAACCTGTTTATCAACCTATGTGCCTCTTAGTGCACCTCCCACAGGGTCTGGCAGAAATAAGCTGTGTTTGCAGAAGAGGATGATGAAGTAGAGATGAAGGAATTGATGGTACAGGAGTAGAAAACCATTGCTGCATTGTCTTAGAAGGCAGATCTAGTGCATAAGTAGATGGATTGGCCTTGGCTGAGATCAAAGACGCTTCACCCAAATACAGAAAAGAGAGAAGAACATGAAGGAATATTTTCAGGAATGTAGAAGAATGTTGAGCTGGAAGCATATAGAAGTTCTCTCCTGATTGCTTTAATTTTCTCAGTGCAGCAAGAAGTAATGTCATTGGCTTAGAATAAGAATGGAGGAGGAGGTTTTGGAAATCTGAGGAAACAGGGAAAAACATGAACTTGTCACCTAGGAGAATGGGAAAGAATGGATTAGAGAATGGATTAGGGTGGATTATTGCAGAGAATGGATTCAAGAAATACAGTCTGATTGCTAAGTAGCATTAGGAGTCCTCTGCGATTGTAAAGTGAAAGCATGGCCAATCACGGTGGAGGTGCTGCCCTCCCATCTCTTTAGCTCTACAAAAGCACACATAGGACAGGGAAAATGTGGCATATATACACCATGGAATATTATGCAGCCATCAAAAACGATGAGTTTGTGTCCTTTGTAGGGACATGGATGAACCTGGAAAGCATCATTCTCAGCAAACTGACACAAGAGCAGAAGATCAAACACCGCATGTTCTCACTCATAGGTGGGTGTTGAATAATGAGAACATGTGGACACAGGGAGGGGAGCACTACACACTGGGGTCTGTTTGGGGGAAATAGGGGAGGGTCAGTGGGGAGTGGGGAGTTGGGGAGAAATAGCATGGGGAGAAATGCCAGATATAGGTGATGGGGAGGAAGGCAGCAAATCACACTGCCACGTGTGTGCCTATGCAACAATCTTGCGTGTTCTTCACATGTGCCCCAAAACCTAAAATGCAATAAAATAAATTTTTAAAAAAAGCACACATGGAGTACACGAACAGGAGGATTTAATCAGGCTTTGGTTTTGCTAGTACAATAAGGGAAAGAGGAACACGGTAGTTGAGCGATTATAATGCTGCGTCACACAGCATTGGCAATTATAAGATCAAGGCTGTGACCGTGGGAGTGAGTGTCTTAGGCAGAGTGAAGGGAAACATCACAAGAGGAAAAGGGGAAATCCAGGTACTAGGAAGTCCTGTTTCTGTGAATATTGATATTGCCAAGAATTAAGAAAGGAGGAATGTTGGAGAGCATGACAATGAGCTAGTAGCAAAAAATCTTCCAGGAAGAGAAACAAATAATATAAATGTCAAGTTGTGTTATAGAGGAAATTGGTAAGAGGCTGAGATAGAAAATAAGGATGTATATGGGAGCCTGCTTTAGGTAGGATGGTTAGGAAAATTATGAATAGGTAAACTAAGGTTGACACCTACTGAAGGAAAGAATTGCACATGTAAAGGCCCTGAGGCAGGAAAGAGCTTATTCCAGAACTTAGAGGAAGATTCTTGTGGCTGGAAAATAATGACACTTGGGAAAATAGTGGGAGATATTTGTTAGATAGAGGTGTCTGCCTGACAGAGAAAAGCTCTCTAGAGGACGGCGAATGTATTCAGGGATGGGCACTGCAATGGGAACAAGCATGCCATATGTGTGTGTTCAGGGAGGTAAAGGAAGACAAAGCCTTAGGAAAACATGAAGAGAATTACACAACTGTTTTGAGACTATCCTTGGCTACAAGGATCGGTAACAAGGGTGGTGCCACTCTGAGGGTAGATGGGCAGTTGCTGGGCTGATGTGCTCACAAGAGTATTTTTTTGTGTGAGGGTGTGATAGCCTTTGTCCAAGGTTGTGGTTTTTGCAGTCTTTGGTGATAGTCCTTGTTATCAGGCATATGTTCATGAGAACCCTTTCTTCATGTCCTTCTCTGGCTCCATTTGTCAGGGATTTAACACAAGTGGCTCCATTTTCATTCTGACAACTTCTACACTTCCCCTTTTGATCAAGATCTTTCTTTCAGAGTACTGCTGATCAGTCATTCTATAGTTAGGTTTTTGTTTTTTGTTTATTTGTTTTTGAGACAGGGTCTCTCTCCGTCACACAGGCGGGAGTGCAGTGGTGCCATCTTGGCTCACTGCAACCTCCTTTTCCCAGGTTCAAGTGGTTCTCCTGCCTCAGCCTCCCCAGTACCTGGGACTACAGGTACTCGCCACTATGCCTGGCTAATTTTTGGGTTTTTTTTTTTAGTAGTGATGGAGTTTCACCACGTTGGCCAAGTTGAACTCCTGAGCTCAAGTGATCCACCCACCTTGGCCTCCCAAAGTGCAGGGATTACAGGCATGAGCCACCCTGCCTGGCCAAAATGTACTGTCTCAAGGAGAAAAAGAGGAAGAGCAGAAGGCCATAACTCATGACCTGTGAATCACATGCAGCAAACTCTAACAACAGTTGGAACTCTGGGATATGAATCTGAGAAGTTTCAGCAGGAAAACTCTACATTGAGAAATGAAATTACCAGTGTAGCTGAAGAAGACAGCATTTCTAACTTGACTCCAGGGAAATTAAATGAAGACTGTAAAACAGAGAAAAAGCTGCCATTTCGAAGTTGCCTGAAAATTTAAAGAAACAGGTTTCAGAAATAAAATTCAAAACCTCTTGCAATTTTTGTAAAAAGCAAATCAATACTTCAAAAAGACTTGTTCTAATATAGGGGAATCAAATTTTATTCAGAATATAGAAAATACTTTTCATAAATTCATCTTTCATAAACCTACAACTTACTCAGATCTTTCATTATATGCCTAGACCTTTATTTCTTACTCTTTCTTAAACAGTCATGTTATTTTAGGACAAGAACTTACTTTCTTTTTTATTATTATCTGAAAAATTATTTTTTAAATTTCTGTACCAAAAATATATAACTTATAACTTTCTTTACATTTTTCTTTCCTATTTATTGTTTTTTTCTATCTTGCTTCTCTTTCTTTTCTAAATTTATTTTTTGAAATAAAAATCTTAACTAGTCCCTGAACTTAGACTCAATTATTCTCTTTTCTCAATAAGAACATATTTTAATGTTTTTATTATGTTTTTTATCAAAAATACATCTTACTTTTTTAGTACATTTGTTATACAGAATTATATATATTAGAATTTTAACTTTCAGTAGCCTAAATTTCTAGTGAAAATATGAGAAGCAAGAAATTTTTAGCTACCTGTGATGTATCAGTATTTTACAGATTAAAAACCATATTATAATTTTAGAAACATGTTTCCCCATAATGTAATTTTACGTGTATTAAAAGACCCAAATATATTTTAGTCTTTCTATAAAATTTAAGAAGCCAAGGACAAACTTACATTGATATTCGTCAATTTATGTTTCAGTATTTTATGGAAATGACCTGAATATTTAGTAAGTATCTATTGCTTAATTGACTATAATATAACTTTAAGATTTTAAATTACATAAAAAGTTCATTTGTAATCATTTATTCCATTTACATTCACCTTTTTCATTTATTTATTTAACAATTATACCCAGATTACTTACAAAAACTAATCTACTAGACAAATTTGGTCAACATTTCAAGTTATATCCTTAATAACAATTTTTATAACTTGTGAGTATCAGATGTTTACCTACATAAGAAAACTAAAGTTAAATACCTGGGTATTTGCCAATAATTCAGAAGATACAGCTGTTTTTATTAAATGAACAATATTAAATTAGTCTTACTTATCAAAGAGTTTCACAAACGAAGATCATTTTGATTTTAGGCTGCGTTTATAGTTATGACTATAAAGCATCTAGCAGAGACGAATGTAATCTTGTCTGGCCAGTAAACTCAGGCAAAAAACTATGCTGAAAACTCTGAATACATTTTTATTTTATCAACAAATTTAAACCTAGCTTATTTATTAAATATTTACTTAAGTCAGGTGAACTAAAAGACATTTCGGTTAATTACTGTATTTTAACAATTTATATAAGCACTCACTTATGTAAGTCAATATGCACAGAATTCCTTAAGAGATTTCTACTTGACTATGCCAGATTCTTTATTATATGTAGATACAATACACAACATAATACATGAACATTTATGTAAAAACACCTAAACACACACACCTAAATACACACACACACACACACACACACACAGAATTTATAGCTTTCATTTTAGAATTATAGTCATGAGACAGTAAAACAGTGTATGACACAAACTCAAAGGATTATGAAAGACAGTTGGATCCAAATTATATTTCTGACAAAATGGGACCTTTCACATTGCTATTTGGCCAGATTGGTAATCTAAAGAAGGCGTATCAAAATTTTGAATAAAGTCATTTGGTTAACACAAATTTCTTTAACTGTTTTTTTTTTTTTTTAAATTAGTTTTACATGATTTTAGGAATTAAACTGTTAAGTGTTTACATTTTAGCTAGGGCTGGTTGAATTGTGTAGAAAACCCCCTAATCTCCAAGCAACCTTGAATTTTAGTAACAAATTTATCTTTGTTTATTGGCCTGGTTTGCTTGACTAGTCGATGTGGGAGGGGAAGCGTTTCAGAAAAAATTAGTTGCAGTTTTGTTTTTTTTTTCCTGGCTTTTTCTGTGGTCCATGCATGGCAGACAAAGCAATTTTTATGGCTTATAATATTGAGATACCTTATATTATTGCTCTGAGCTCAAGATCTTTACCAGCTTGATTGGAAAGCCTAACATTTAAAAATATTTATCCAGTTTTTTCCTTTGAGAATATCAGTTCATTAATTAACTGTTCCATCACCCACAGTGATTATTAGCCAGGCAAACCTAAATTTATATTTCCAAAAGAAATGACTCAGGTGTCTAGGTTGTTGGTTACCATGGAATCATTGTAATTTGTAAAGTCATTAATTTAAAAGCCCTTTAAGTGCTTTTGGAAAATCTTGGCAGGGATGCCATAAGCAGTGAATTTAGCACTAGCCAAAAAAAAAAAAAAGAGTCAGAAACTTAAAAATACGCAGAAAAAAGAAATAGACAACTTAGAAGACTCTAAATGTTAACTCTATAGTTGGCTGCTGTTTCTATTTAGTTTTAGGAAAAGCGGGCTTGGGGAGTTTAAAGGATTCCCTTTAATGGCCATATGTTATTCTTGGTGTAATTTTTCCATTGATTAAAAATGTACATGAGAATGGGCCATAAATTTTGAATGGGTAGCCAGCTGGAGTCCCAGAGGGTTTCATATACTTTAGAATTTTGAGAATCTCATTTCAGTTCTTATTCATGTCTTGAGAGCAACGAACATCCTATGAATCCTCGTAGGAAATGTCATGAGTTTGAACCAGTGGTTTAAATGGTGGTGATTGCTCTAATGACGTTTAATTAGCTATCCTGCTCACATCATTTAGAATGCTTATTATTTTGCTCTCTGAAGGTCTTCAGAAAAAAGAGGAGAAAAAGTAACAGAGTCAAATCATTTACAGATGTGTGTAACCAAAACAAAATGAAGGAAAAATAAGAGTGCTCGCAAAAATTTTAAGCCAGGCATCCAGACCAAACAGAATATTAAATTAGGCTCATAGAAAAAACCAAAAGTGAATTCACCAGAAAAGACACACCTCAGAGTCAGGATGCAGATTCTGTAGAAACCAGAGTACTCTCCAAAATGACACTTATAAGCAAGGGCTTGCCCAAACAGACTTTCATAGGCCCAGACAAATGTGAGGTCGGTCGTTCATATAAGGCAGCCTTATAACCCCAGGTCAGATCCTGCACAAAACAAAAACGAGCTCACCAAGAGGAGGGAGTCTGCGAATCCAAGATGGGATTCACTGGGGCAGAAAATGTGACTTACAGAAGCAGAGTGAGCAAAGGACTTAGCCCGTATCACAGCAGGGCTGCTGATCTGTCCAAGATGAGCTGACTTTGATCTTGCTTCTGGAACCATTTTGATAACCTCAATAACAGAGAGAAGCTCTTCAAAAGAAAATGATATTTATTTAAAAAATGGGCATCAAGATGGGAATATGCATGCCACAGTAAGCTATGTGCAGACTCTGGAAAGAGAAGAAAGACAGAGGTTTTTAAATGAAAAATGAGGAGGATTACACACTGTTTTGAGATCATTATCCTGGGCTACAAAGATCAATGACAAGGGTGGCACCAGTCTGAGGATGGACAGGCAGGCAGAATACACGGCAGAAGTATCTTTTTGTGGCCAGACATTGTGGCTCACAAAATCCTGTAATCCCAGCACATTGGAAGGCCGAAGTGGGTGGATCAGTTGAGGTCAGGAGTTTAAGACCAACCTGGACAACATGGTGAAAACTCATCTCTACTAAAAATACAAAAATTATCTGGGAGTGGTGGTGCATGTCTGTAACCCCAGCTCTTCAGGAGACCGAGGCAGGAGAATCACTGGAATCTGGGGGGCAGAAGTTGTAGTGAGCTGCGATCATGCCACTGCACTCCAGCTTGGGCAATTGAGTAAGTGACTCTGTTTCAAAGAAAAAAAAAGTATCTTTTTGTGTAAAGTTGTGATGATCTTTGTGAAATGTTGCAGTTTTTGCAGAGTCTTCTGTAATAGTTCTTGCTCTAAGGTATTCGTGCACGGGAACCTTCTTTTTACTGTCTTCCCTGGCTCAATTTGTCAGAATTTTTAACACAAGTGACTTCATTTCAATTTTGTGAGCCACAAATACAAATATGGGTTTCCTTAACTTACCAAAAAAGTCTGGCAAACATTGGGCCTGCAGAATGCAGAAAATTCACGTTGGAGGTGACATCTTGACATGGCTTGGACCATTAAATCACCAGAAACCTCCTTAGTGAAGAGGCAGGGCCCCTGAAAATATGACCAACCCGATGCTTCTCTTCCCCCTCCTCCTTTTCTTCTTTTATTATCATACTTAAAAATTATTATGGAAAAATGTCAAATAGTTTCATTTTGTCAAATAGATGACCCTATTCCAAGTTTTAAAATTTCATTTTTAAACCAATTACCGTATTTTTTTTTTTTTTTTGAGGTAGGGTCTTGCTCTGTCACCAGGCTGGAGTGCAGTGGCACGATCTCGATCACTTCAGCCTCTGCCTCTCAGGGTCAAGTGATTCCCCTGCCTCAGCCTCCTGAGTAGCTGAGATTACAGGCACATGCCCCCATGCCTGGCTAGTTTTTTGTTATTTTAGTAGAGACGGGGTTTGACCATGTTGGCCAGGATCTCCAGCAATTAACTGATCTCCAGCAATCAATGTCCTTTCACACGGAAAACTTGTGGAAACTCTGAGTCCAAATGTCATTGCTATCCAGCAACACAATAAATTAAATTTTGTGTTTGATTTTCTGCAATATCAGTCCTGCAACTAATAATACAACAAGCTGGAGTTTCTTCTAGGGCTGTTATGGAAATGCTCTGTTTCTCAGATTGGGACTCAAACTGAGAACTAGTGGAGCTCAGCTTGTCATTTTCATTTTGTAAGAGCTCAAGTGCATTCAGAAGAATTCATTCATGTCAGGGCCTTTCAGACTGTTATCCTCCATCTGAACTGCTACTCATTGACCTTTCTCTCCTGGTCTCTGCTGACATTTATTCCAAAACCTCTGCTTTTTGACAGTTGTCACAGGAAGACCCTCCCTGTTTATATACAATTTATCCCAGTTTATACACAATTTATAAAGTGCGCTCACATCACAGACCTTGTTTGATCCCCAGCAGCCAGGCTCCTGGCTATTTTATCTCCAAAGGGTCCCTTTTGTGGCCAATGGGCTGGAATGCTAAAGGGTGGAGATGCTAAAAATATTTGCTGCTATAATTTGGGGAGGTCTCAAACATCATACTTTCTCCATCTAGAAGTTAGGGGCTGCTACAGAAGCCCAGGGCACTCCCGGCATGCCGCCTTGAGCACCCCTGCAAGAAGAAGGCTGGGCCTCCAGCACTGCCGTCAGCTCCAAAGGACCTCCACTCTGCAGAGAATGACCCGGGATCACTAGACAGAGATGGGTCTGACACTTGGCTTCTCTATGGTTTGAACCACACAGATTTCCTGGGCGATGCTCACGCCAGCCGAAGTCCCATCCTTATACTGCGTCTCCCTCTTCTGCATGCTGGACATAACTTCACACCTGCTGGTCTCAGCACTGGGCCAGGAAAAAGAAAATGTTCAAAAGGACCTATTTGTGTTCTTATTAATCTACCCTCAGGCTGGATGCAATGCAAGGAAAGATACAGATCAGAGAGCAAAGAGGGCACTTCGGGTTGAATTTAAATTGGGTCATGCACTCTATGTGAATTACAGGGTTTCTACCCTTTCTGGGTCCTTGTTCTAAAGAGGATGGTGAATTGACTATTTCTGGTACTGTTTATGCCTAGATTCCCTGTGAAGCAGCTGGAAGTGGTAAGTAAATGATCTAATTTTCCCAACAAGGACATTCAAGTCCCCTCTGTATGGTTACTCGGTCAGTAGTTTGGCCAAAAGAGGTGCTTGGTATGACACCTCCTCCTGGTGCAGCTGTTTACTTTGCTCTGTGTCTTTGAGGCCCACTTTTGATCTTCCCTATAGCAGCTCTGTAGGATTATGAGCTCTTCTTTGTGTAGACACCTAGGTGACTTGTTCTGCCTATTCCATTAAGAATGTGCTTGCTTACATGTCATCTTCCTACCTAGATTGTATGGAAGAACAGGCATTAGAATTGGGAGTAGAAGATTGAAACGTTCTGGAGAAAAGAATAGAAACCACACCAAGAACAGGGAGGGGTGTGCAGGACAACCAGCCACACGTAATTACTGGATGTGAAGGGAACCCAAGAATGTGTTACAAGGCAATGGGTCAGCCGTGGTCTGGAGTAGAAGCTCAACAGCGTAGACTCAGCCCTTTGTCACATGGAAGATGGCATCACTGGATGGCCCCAATGGCTTGTGAGGGAGAGAGTGAAGAAAACTACAAAGAATGAGGATAACCATGAGCAAAATCAATGTAAAAGGAGGGGAGAAGAGGATAGTGTTTCTCATTGTCTATAAGTCAGCCATCTCCACCATGTTGGTAAGCCTGCCTCTGGTGATAACTTCCCTCGGGTAGCTAGGGTTCCCAGGGTTTATGTTCGGCAAACGTGATAACTAATACACTACAGAAACCTATGGTTCCCAGGTTTTAAATAAATACTTAAGAGGTCTGGGCCCTTAAGTATTTATTTAAATACCAATTAAAAAAAATTTAAGTTGGTATTTTAATAAATACTAAATAATTAAATACTAATTTATTTTAAGTATGCTATTTTACTATCTCCATCTCTGGGTGCAGTGGCTCATGCTTATAATCCCAGCACTTTGGGAGGCTGAGGCAGGTGAATCACCTGAGGTCAGGAGTTCAAGACCAGCCTGGCCAACATGAAGAAACCTGTGTCTACTAAAAATACAAAAAAATTAGCTGGGTACAGTGGCAGGTGCCTGTAATTCCAGCTACTCAGGAGGCTGAGGCAGGAGAATTGCTTGAACCCAGGAAACGGAGGTTGCAGTGAGCTGAGATCGCACCATTATACTCCAGCCTTGGTGACAAGAGTGAAACTCTGTCTCAAAAAAAAAAAAAAAAAAAAAAATAGAGGTTTTTAGTTCCTTATTGGAATGTGAGATGGCCAGAAGTCATGCCCACCAACCTGGTCAGAGCTGGTGCCTATAACTTAATGCCTTGTGGTGGTGAGGTTTTTGACAAGAGGGCACCATTGAGGATGCACCAAGCATTCACAACGCAAGGTTGCTTCAGATTGTGCCATTTCTAACCAAGAGAAACAGCATCATCCAGTAGAGGGTTAAGCATGGACCCTGTGCCAAACACAGGACTGTAAGGGAAATTCTTTCTTTCAAGTCTTCTTGGCTAGACATTGCTCAGAGCTACTGGAGTCAGTGCTTTTCAGGCTTTGTCATCAAATTTCCCCAAAGTTCAGAGGAGAATGATATATTTCCCTGGGGTCCAGAGCAGGGTGGGGCTCCAGTGCATAGGTTCCTTTGAAAATTTGACCAATTTATAAATCAATTGCTCCACAATAAATCAACGTTTGTTTTGACATGAAAACAATGTTTTAAATTAGATACTATTGAATAACTAAAGTACTGATTACCTCAAGGTTGGTTTAGGGTATGGTTTGGCTGTGTCCCCACCCAAGTCTCACTTTTACTTATAATAATCTCCATGTGTCAAGGGCTGGGCCAGGTGAAGATAACTGAATCATGGGGGTGATTTTTCTCATACTGTTCTCATGATAGCGAATAAGTGGTTTTATAAATGGGAGTTCCCTTGCACAAGCTCTCTTGCCTGCCACCATGTAAGATGTGACTGCTCCTCATTCATCTTCCACCATGATTGTGAGGCCTTTCCAGCCATGTGGAACTGTGAGTCAAGGAAACCTCTTTCCTTTACAAATACCCAGTCTCAGGTGTGTCTTTATTAGCAGCCTGAGAACAGACTAATACAGTAAATTAGTACCTGTGGATCAGAGTGCTGCTGTAAAGATACCCGAAAATGTGGCAGTGACTTTGGAATAGGGTAACAAGCAGAGGTTGGAACAGTTTGGAGGGTTTAGAAGAAGACAGGAAAATGTGGGAAAGTTTGGAACTTCCTAGAGACCTGTTGAATGGTTTTGACCAAAATGCTGGTAGAGATATGGACAATAAAGTCCAGGCTGAGGTGGTCTCAAATGGAGATGAGGAACCTGTTGGAAATCAGAATAAAGGTGACTCTTACTATGTTAGCAAAGAGACTGGGGCATTTTGCCCCTATGCTAGAGATCCGTGGAACTTCGAACTTGAGAGAGATGATTTAAGGTATCTGATGGAAGAAATTTCTAAGCAGCAAGGCATTGAAGATGTGATTTGGGTGCTGTTAAAAGCATTAAGCTTTATGTATTGACAAAGATGTGGTTTGGAATTGGAGCTTATGTTTAAAGGGGAAGCAGAGGATGAAAGTTTGGAAAATTTGCAACAAGACAATGTGATAGAAAGGAAAAACCTGTGTTCTGGGAAGAAATTCAAACCAGCTGCAGAAATTTGCATAAGTAATGAGGAGCCAAATGTCAGCCACCAAAACAATGGGGAAAATGTCTCTAGGGCATGTCAGAGGTCTTCATAGCAGCCCCTCCCATCACAGGCCTGGAGGCCAAGGAAGAAAAGATGGTTTTGTGGGCTAGACCCAGGGCCTTGCTGCTTTTTGCAGTCTCAGGACTTGGTGCCTTGCATCCCAGCTGTGGCCAAAAGGGGCCAACATACAGCTCAGGCCATTGCTTCAGAGAGTGCAAACCCCAAGCCTTGATGGTTTACACATGGTATTGGGCCCACAGGTGCACAGAAGCCAAGCGTTGAAGTTTGGGAACTTCTGTCTAGATTTCAGAGGATGTATGGAAACACCTGGATGTCCAAGCAGCGGTGTGCTGCAGGGGTGGGGCCTTCATGGAGAACGTCTGCGAGAACAGTGCAGAAGGAAAATGTTGGGTGGGAGACCCCACACAGAGTCCCCACTCTGCCACTGCCTAGTGGAGCTATGAGAAGAGGGCCACCATCTTCCAGACCCCAGAATGGTAGATCCACTGATAGCTTGCACTGTGCACCTGGAAAAGCTGGAGACACTTAACACAGCCTGTGAAAGCAGCCAGGACTGGGGGCTGTTCCTTGCAAAGCCACAGGGCAGAGCTGCCCAAGACCATGAGAACCTGGATCACCTCCCAAAGGCTCCATCTCTTAATATCATTTTATTAGGGATTACGTTCATTAGGGGTCATGCATCAGCATGACACAGATGTGAGATATGGAGTCAAAGGGTATCATTTTGGAGCTTTAAGAATTTGGCCAAAATGAAGGTACTGTGGGCCCCACTGGATTTTGGACTTGCATGGGGCCTGTAGCCCCTTTGTTTTGGCCAATTTCTCCCATTTGGAATGGATGTATTTACTCAATACCTGTACCCCCATTATATATAGGAAGTAACTAACTTGCTTTTGATTTGACAGGCTCATAAGTGGATGGGACTTGCCTTGTCTCAGATGAAACTTTGGACTTGGACTTTTGGATTAATGCTGGAATGAGTTAAGACTTTGGGGGCTATTGGAAGAGCATGACAGTGTTTCGAAATGTGAGGTCATGAGATTTGAAAGGGGCCAGGGGAAGAAAGATATGGTCAGGCTCTGTGTCTCCACCCAAATCTCACCTTGAATTCTAATAATCCCCACATGTCAAGGGCAGGGTCAGGCAGAATTAATGGAATCATGAGGGCAGTTTCCCCCATGCTGTTCTTGTGGTAGTGAATACATCTCATGAGAGCTGATGGTTTCATATATGGAAGTCCCCTTGCACAAGCTCTGTTGCCTGCCACTGTGTAAAATGTGACTTTGCTTCTCATTCACCTTCCACCATGATTGTGAGGCCTCCCCAGCTTTGTGGAACTGTGAGTCCATGGAGTGTCTTTCCTTTATAAATTACCCAATCTCGGGTATATCTTTATTAGCAGCGTGAGAACAGACTAATAGTTTAGGTGCTGGCACACACTGTGGGCCACAAGCTAAGCATGTTGATTTTCTGCTGGGATGCAATCTACATCTTTCTGTCTCTCTCTCTTTCCAGAGAATCCTTATTTAGTTCCACAGATAATTAATAAAAGAAGAGATGAATTAGTTAGGTTGTGCCATGATCTGAATGCTGTGTCCCCCCCACCAAATTCATTTGTTGATACGTAACCCCTAATGAAATGATATTAAGAGGTGGCACCTTTGGGAGGTGATTAGGTCATGAAGCTGGAGCCTTCATGAATGGGATTTGTGCCCTTATAAAAGGGGCCTGAGGGAGCTTGTTAGACTCTTCTGCCATTTGAGGGCAAATAGAAGGCTCCGTCTATGAGGAACAAGCCCTCACCAGACACCAAATCTGCTGGCACTTTCATCTTGGACTTCTCAGGCTCCAGAACTGTAAGTAATAAATTCCTGTTGTTTGTAAATTACCCAGTCTAAGGTATTTTGTCATAGCAGCCAGAGCAAACTGAGACAGGCTGCTTTAAAAAAATTACCATCGAGTAAGTGGCTTAAACAAAACCATGTATTTTTTATAGTTCTAACCGCCGTAAAGTTCAAGATCAAGATGCCTGCAGAGCTGGCATCTGGTAAGGGCTACTTCCTGTTGTGCAGATGGTCATCTTTTCCTGGTATCCTCACACGGCAAGAGCAGCGACAGAGAAAAAGCTCTCTTGTTTCTTCTAAGGCCTCTCATTCCATTCATGAGATTCTATCCTTATGACCTTATTACTTTCCAAAGGTCGTACCTTCTAATATTATCATGTCGGGGATGGGATTTCAACAAATTTTAGGGGGATGCAAATATTCAGTTCCTAACTAGGGAACAGGCTTCCTGAACTGCTGAATTTGAAGAGTTTTTTCCCGAAGAGATGCTTAACTGTGCAACCTTACCCCCTCCATTAAAATCCTGGTACGACTGCTGCATACTTCGTGCCAATGCGGGTGTCCCCCCTCCAACCTTTCAGCTGACCTTGCTCTCCTGTGCTCCAAGGCAGCTTCTTAAAACTTACTGTGTTCTTCTGGAGCCCAATCTCATCCTGCATGCTTGGTCTTAGCAGCCAATGGTACCTGCTACTCTCCTGAAACATTTGGGTTGGTCAGGCAGGGGCAATATCATTTTCCCCTTCTTACCCTTCCCAACTTCCCTTTCCTCATCCTCCCAGCTTCTCTCCAATTTGGGACACGTATTGTCCCTTTAAGGCGACTTCATCCTCTAGAGCCATTAATGCCACCTCCCCAGACCTTGTTCCTCCAGACTTCCTGTCTCCTGGTTTGTTTCACTTTTTCATTAGTACTTGACCCCGTTATTACAGCAACACGTGCCTGGAGTTGTGGTGTGAACAGCGAGAACCCCGATGCAGAGCCTAAAAAGGGACTCTCTCATACAACACAAAGGCATTACCTCGGTCATCCACAGCTGTGATAACTTCACAAATAACCTTAATTCATCTCTTTCATTTTTTAACAACTCTTGCGTGCCCACTACATCCTAGGTGATGGAGCTGCAGAAATCAACTATATAGATGTACTTTCTATTTGATTGGAGCTTAGAGGGTTACAGGAGAGACAAATTAGAAAAAAATCACAAACATACACATAATGGAAAATTGCTATGGTAAGTGCTATGCAAGAACAGATTGTGTTTTGAGAGTTTAACAGGATGCAATTTAGACTGTTTGGCTCACCAAAGGGATTCTTTTTAATAAAATGAATTTATGTAGGGAAATTGGAAACCTAAAATTTAATATAAAACATTATATAGTAAACAAGGGGGAAGTTCAGTCATTAAAAATCAATTTTAAGATAGTAAGCCATTTTCATATAATTTCCTTTTCTCTCTCTAGCTGTGTGAGCATGCATGCTGAAGCACTGCTAAGCCTGTTAAACATTGTGGTCCTAGCTCCATCTTTCAGCAGTTTATATATTTAAAATTTGGAAATATACAGATATAAAGATTGGAAAGGTTACAAATAGGTAGAATGATTAAATGCCATAAAAATAATATGGACTTAACCAACCAGCTGCATCTCACTTCTTGATTATATAGAAATTGTATTTAGACTGTGTGATGGGTGGACTCGGGTGTGGGATATAAGAAGTTTCTAAGCCTCCTATACATGTATTCCTCAATTTCCAGGCTCAGAATATTCAGGAAAATATTCACTATCTTGTAAACCTCACCCTTTTCTTGTGTTTGAAATCTCCATGAATACCTCTGCATCCAGCCTTCTGTACAAGTCAGAAACCTGAGAGTTATCCTGGATTCCTGGCTCTCCCCACTGTCATCAAGTCTTTTTGACACATTGAAAGTTGTGCGACAGCATAATTATTGTCTCTTTTTTAAGTACTAAAATTTAAAAAAACATACTTGAAGGATTGATTTGGGGTCAAAGATAATGATATCTTCCTCCAGATAGCGTTTTGTTGTTGCTGTTCATTTCTACCAGGTGTTTGGGAGTATTAGCTATTTAGGATGCAATAGGTCTTGAAGTTATACTCAGCTCCTCCTAAATCTCACGGTAAATGTTCTTTGTGATCCCACATCAGGCCCCCTGGCTTACCAGGCCCCCTGCCATTGCAGAGTCTGGACTTCAACTTATGTCCATTGAGCTTGTCCATCCAGGTTATCAAAGACGCTGCTCAGCATCTCAGCAGCGTCTTCTAAAGCAGCAATCTCTCCCAGATGAGCAAGAGTTCACTTAGTAAGGGTGGCCCCAGGTTATCTTTGCGGATTTTTATCCTTTCCTGAAACTTAGCTCAGTAAACCTCAATATTCTGTTAGCTTTTCAGTGCTTTAAAGATCTTTGAAAAGTATTTAATCTAGATCTTTTCATTGTGTTTAGCTGGAGGGTTGGTTCAAATGATGTGTTCTACCATTATCACAAATTAAAGAACGTTTATTTTGCTTATTTTTTGCTTGTTCATTTATTTTTCACTGCACTGTTAACACTGGTTGTTCCAAGAAGGTGAGCTTACAGAGTGAGAGTTTTGCTTCTTTTTTTATTTACTACTTTCATATTATTTTTATAGTTATAAAAATCACAATTCCAAAATTTAAACAGAAAATATATGCAAAGGATTAGCATGATGTTGGGGATATAACCACTGCTCAAAATATCTTTTCATTTGCTGGTTTCCTTTTCTTTTTATTCACTCTCTTCCTCATCACCACCAGGACCTCTGTGAGGCCTTATGAGGTCTCGCTCCCTTTTGGCCGTGAACCCTTCTCTGTCACAGGAACCCCACTCCCGCTCCCTTTCCTCACTGCACAGCCCCAGTCTTCAGGTGTGGCTCACGCGCTGCCCTCACCAGGGACCTCAGGAGTTTATTCCTCTCTGGAAAGACCCCGAATGACATGGCAGTGTCTGAACACACGGGGGCGCACGAATCACCTCGTTGTAGAAGAAGTCCCACAGCTCTACTGCAAGTCAGCACCTGGGCAGCCTAGCAGTCAGGGAGCTAACTAAACCCGAAATCCATCACTCCAAAGCCTGATTGTATTGAGTCTTTGCCACGCTCTTCTGGGGTGTGTTTACCAAACACCAGTTTAGTTTGTGATCTTCGCGTAACAATGACAGTGGCAAGACTTAAAACATTGGAAAGCATTTACTCCGGAAAGACTCCCGGAAACAAACCTCTAAGCACAAGTCCTCTGACTGTCCTTAGAAAGGTTGCTGGAGGTTCTCTCCGCCTTTCTTGTGATTTCAAAGGCATCCTCCTTCCAGTGCACTTTACAGGACCTGCCGGGGTTCTCCTTTGGTGAATCTTGCAGCATTTACGTTTTTCTACTTGCTTTTCCATTTAATATCAAGTTTTATTCTATTTGGTTTTTGTTTGAGAAGTTTGGAAGCCAGGAGGAAAGATATAAATTAAAGATAAAAGAATACTTCTGTGATACCCTTTCCCAAGGTAGGAGCACATTTCTGGGCACATTTGGTGGATGTTCACTTCTTTGAGGATGCAGACACCTCCAGGAAATGTCCTCTCTCAAGCACATCAGGAATCTACTTTCATGTAACTAACACTTGCATAGCACCTACTATGCACCAGGCACTGTTCTAGATGCTTAACAGTTTAACTCCATCATTTCCTCACAAGGGGAGCAGCAGATGGTAGATGTACTTGAAAGAAATTTCCAGAGCACAATTGTCTCCTTTGGCTGAAAGCAAAATGGAACAGGTGGGAGATACTTTGCAGGTCAAGATGCTGACTCAGGGATGAAGGCTGGAGAGAACAGCGCATATGACTGGTACCTCCAGTGACTGCATGGCACTGATTTAGGAACGATCATGATGTGGATGGGACATGCTTACAAAAGCGAGGTCAAGTTAGCGTGTCAGAATTCTGAGTAAGATCTTAGGAATGTACTGTTGGAACCAATAATGGCATTGATATCTAGCTCAGAGATCTGAGTTAGAGCCAGCCAGCGGCCAGGCTGGCAGGAAATCAAAGGGGGCTGGGTAGGAGGGGAGCTCCCTCCAGGGAAAACCAGTTTCAAACTGAGGTTTGTGGGACCAAAGCATTTTGGGGGTATAAGTTCAAGGAATAATATTTCAGAACCTCTTTTTCAGAATTCTGTGAGCTAAAATAGCATTCTAGCATACCATTTTTTACCTTTTTTTTTCCCTGAAACTGACTTAATGTAAGACCTAGAACCTAGAAATAAAATAGAATATTCAAATACAATAAAAGATCTTAATTTATACACAGTGCTAGGCTCTTTCTAAATAGCAAGTCACTAATTTTATCTGAGAGTTTTAAGTCAGAGTATCACTTTCTTTTCTCCCAGGTCTGATATGAGGTAAACCAATTGTACTGTGGGGATAAGAAGGGTGAAATATTAAGAGAAAAAGCAGCAGGGGCCAAATCATCTAGCAGTATGTGGTTCCAAGAAAAAAACTGGTGATTCTCCTGGCCATTCTCATCGGTGTTCCAAAAAGAGACTTGGTTCTATTGACCTTTTCTGACTCTGCTGCACCCAGGAAACTTACTTTCTGTTCCTGTCTTTGAATCTGGGCACAAGAAAGATAAGTCAGACAGGTTTTTAGGCTCTTTCATCTGACATCTTAGATTATATTCAGAAGGCAAATAGATACTGTTAGCAGGTTATCGATAGATGGAAGGTGAGGGGTCAGCCATGGATCACGAAAAGGGACATGGTTTCAGCTGGCTTTCAGGTTTTTATCTTTGAATTCGTTTTTTTATTAAAATAATTGGGTCTCTTGGTTGGGTGTGGTGGCTCACACCTGTAATCCCAGCACTTTGGGAGACCGAGGCGAGTGGACCATGAGGTCAGGAGTTCGAGACCAGCCTGGACAACATGGTGAATCCACGTTTCTACCAAAAATACAAAAATTAGCCATGTGTGGCGGCGCATTCCTGTAATCCCAACTACCCAGAGGCTGAAGCAGGAGAATCACTTGAACCCGGAGGCAGAGGTTACAGTGAGCCGAGATCACGTCACTGCACTCCAGCCTGGGCAGCAGAGTGAGACTCCGTCTCAAAAAAAAAAAAATTAAAAAAATACTAATTGGATCTCTTTATAATTCTGACTTGTTGAAGAACTAATCTGTGACAATGTTTCTGTGTGTTGGTTATCATGTTACTGACTCTTACCTCCAAATTCGCTTTTGGATATGTGCTCAGTGATAATGGAAGGGCCTCCTTCAGGTTTCTTCTTCACAGTGAGCATGGTGTTAAGCACTGGTGCCCATGTCCCTCTGCCAGCTTCCTCCTGCAGCATTCGCATGGGTCCTCCTTGGCCCTCCTGATGCTCTGGCCCTCCCAACACGGACCCCTCACATCCTCCTGCCTGCACCAGAGCCCCTACTTTCTCCATGTGCCTGAATAACCAGCCACTGACTGTGGCCCATGTGTGCTTTGGAGTGTTGCTTCCTGCTTGCCCAGGGACCGTGGACCAGTTCTGGCCTATGAAAACCAGCATATGTCTCTGACACCCAGTGTATTGCAATAGCCCCTTCTCCAGTGAGGTCTGATCCCCTTGGAAAGTAGAACCTCCTTTCCAAGTTTGTCCTTTGGATATTCTCCATCAGACCTAGAATATTCTATAGAGTTCTCTTACATATTATAGTTACACTTTTACCATAACTTAATAATTACTTACACAGAACTTCTCTTGTTTAAATCACAATATGGTTTCTGTCTCCTGACTGTTCCTAAATTAATACAGAAATTCACATTTAATTAACACTTACTATGTTCCAGGAAGTTCATATATGCTGTTTCACTCAAGGCAACAACGTGATGTAAGAGAGTGGATCAAAGCACAAGCTTTGGAACCAGGGAGATCAGCATTTCAATTCTGGCTCCAACTCTTACCATCTCTGTGACGTTTGGGCACGGGAGGCTGCGGTTCTACACTCAGATGTCCCCTCAGGACTAAATTTCTCATTATTTATCTACCAATAGTGTTAGCTGCTGACAGCTCATGGTTTTGTTTCTCTCTGAAAATGGTTTTCTACTGAAGGAAACTGCCATGCCTAAAGCGACAACCCCTCTGGGGATAAATCTGCACCAATGATGGATTGATGCGGGGATGCAAAAGCTCGCTCCCCTTCAACTTCATTTGGTGTATCTCTATTTCAGAGCATCCTGTGCAATCTGACATTGCTGTTGCAATTGCATTGAAGTTCTTCTCAGTTCAAACCTGCTTTTCTTGCTCCTTCACAGGAGTTGTTCCTGAGCGTGTTCCCTGATAAACTTCTTGCATGCAAATTTGTGTTTTCCAGGAAGCTGAACTGCAAGTTATTAAATGGCTCTGAGCTTCTGTTTTTTCACCTGTAAAAGGAAGATGATCATTGCAACCATGTCAAAAATTATTGCAGGAGTAAAGGAGATAACACATACAAAGTGCTTGGCAAGGTACCTGGCACACATATTTAACACCAAAGGGGTTCATTATTAAGATCATTAATAAAATGGGAGCATCTTTATTCCCTTTATTTTACACATAAGGCAACTGAGGCTCAGAAAGTTTAACTTGGCCACATCATGTATGAAATAGTGGGGCTGGGATTTAAGCCTGTACATATATATATGTATATATATATATATATATATATATATTTTCCTGCTGCCACATTATACTGCCTCTTGTTCCTTTAAGTTACCTGGTAGAAGTTTTGATTAGAATAGAAAGTCTCCAGGGGAAGCTGGGAAGGGCATGTAGAAGCTTGTCTTTGAGATTTATGAAAACCGTGTGGCAGTCAGCTTCAAAGCAAGTAGAAAGAGGACCCGCACGCACAATAGATCTGTGATAAAGCCTTCTATGTGCATCCGACTAAAGAGTGATAAAACACTGCAGTTCAACAGGCCCCAGCCCCACCAAGGCCAGTGTTTGAGTCTGCCCAACAGTGCAGAAAATTAAAGTTGAACCAATGCACTTCCCAGGAATTTTAATGGTTTTCAGAGTTATTTTTAACTACTTGCCAAATTGTTAGAACTAGACAAAAGAGCCATTAGAGTCTTTGTTCTTTACACAATTTGCACAACCCCACTGCCAGATTATCTTTTTCTTTTTCCACTCCAAGGTAATGGAAATAATCATTCCATTTGTAAATAACTCTCCTGAGCATTTTTGGTTGAGAGTAGAAGGGACATAAGATGAAAAGTTAAATTAATAAGAAAAACCCTTTCTGTAGAATTAAAAACCTGCAGGAAACAACAGATTTAAAAAAGCCAATATTTAAAATATCACTTAGCCAGAAAGAGAGGTTCCAGCCCTCACAGCCACACTGCTGAGTGTTATTGTTACCAAGAGACTATGGGCTGAAATCTCACCATTAGTCTCTGGGCAGGATAAGATTCAAGAGGGAATAAATGAATCCTTGTTCTGTTAGGGACTCAGCAGGTCACTTCAAGAAAGTAGCCTTGCACTTCACATTGACCAAGCACAATTTCACATTGACCAAGTACATTGGCAAAAATGTGATTAGCTGCTCTGAATCTCATATTGGGGATAGGAGAGGCTGGGCAGTGCCGTGGAGTGCAGACAGGCATCTTCCACCTGGAAGAAAGGTTGGTCTCCCAGGCTGAGTCAAGGGGGCCTCAGAAGCTGCCAGCATTCGTATGACAGAGGATAAAAAGGAAATTCTAACCAGGAGTTGTTTTGCACACAAAGTCACCCCTCTCTATGGATGCATATAAATCGTGCCTCTACGGATTGCAGTCTTGGGACCAGGAGAGTAAAAATCCAATCTTCAAACTTTTCATCCAAGGCTACCTTTTGCTGAGAATATTTGCTTCACTGCTATGCCCTCACCCTGCTTGCAAATCCAAACTTCAGGAAGCTCCCTTTCCTCCATCTCTGGCCCTGAGAGAAATAAATTATTTTGAGGAAACAAAATAATCATTGTATATAAATGGTTTGCATTACAGAGCTGGAAAATCCAAGAGAAAAAAAAAGTTATTAGATACAGTTAACGTGCTCAAAATGTTAAAGTGGTCATTTATGAAGTTAGTCAATAGTTTTCCTACCTACAGTTTAAAAAGCAGCCAGAAAATGGAAGAAGAGATCATCCAAGAATGATATTAAAAAGAAATATGCATGGGCTTTGGAAAAAGAAAAAAGAAAACTTGAGCCACATAAAGATGAGAGTAAGAGATGACATTCACTAGATTGGAAGACTCTATATTGCCTATAATGTAAATTTCTCTGAATTGATTTTTATATTTAGTGTAATTCCTATCAACATGCTGGTAGGATTTTTTGGGGGGACTCTGGACAAAAGGATTCTAAAATTCATTGGGAAGTGTTACAGTGGAAGAGATCCGAGTTACCAGCAGCGAATACAGATGCCTCTGCGGTAACCTCAATTCTTGCCTCCTCGGAAGAAAGAATTCGCCAGAGGGACATAAAGCAGAAAAAGAGACTGAGGAGAGCTCCCGAGCAGGAGTGGGAGTTTACTATAAAGGCTCTGGAACAGGGAAGAAAGGAAGGAGCTCTTGGAAGAGATCCAAGTGGGCGCCTGAAAGTCAAAGAAAGAAAAAGGGGCTGCTTTCCTTACCCTTTGGAACTGAGAGCCCGCAGTGTTTAGGGAGTTGTATGCACTCCCATCTGAGACTTTCTTCCCTTTTCCCGTGACGTGTACCTGGAAGATCACACTTTGCCATTTTTGTCCCCCCTTTCTCTCTCTCTCTCTCTCTCTCTCTTTTTTGAGACGGAGTCTTGCTCTGTTGGAGCTCTGTGGTGTGATCTCGGCTTACTGCAACTTCCGCCTCCGGAGTTTAAGTGATTCTCCTGCCTCAGCCTCCCTAGTAGCTGGGACTACAGGCACATGGCGCCACGCCCAGCTAATTTTTGTGTTTTTATTTTTAGTAGAGATGGGTTTCACCATGTTGGCCAGGATGGTCTCGATCTCTTGACTGCGTGATCTGCCTGCCTCAGGCTCCCAAAGTGCTGGGATTACAGGTGTGAGCCACTGCACCCAGCTGTTTTTGTCTCTTAATGTGCATGCCCAGGAAGTTGTTTCTCCCTGGGGTCTACATTTAATTAACATTTTGATGTTAACAGGTGTGGACCATCAGGAAATGGCTTCTTCCTGGTGCCAGCTGCCAATTTATCACTTTTAGAGAGGTGATGTGATCATTGTCAAACCATCACCCAACATTTCTAGTGGGTCAGTGGGAGATCCCTCTCTTGCCCGGCTCATGCTTATCTATTTATAACAGAAGAATTACTTTATTAAGAAACTGTGGAAAATCCTTTTAAATAAGAATAATATGAGGGACTTCTTTTAATACATCCATAGTAATTAACACATGAAGTACCAGGGTACAGGAACAAAGACACTCTAACCAACAAAGAAATCAAGAAATAGATACATGTGTACATAAAAATTTGATTTACAAATTCGAATTAACTATGGCTACCCAGTTGATTTGATACAACTCATTTGGAAGATAATCTGAAAAACATGCTCCAATGTCCTGTAAATGACATATCCTTTCAGTGAGCAATCTTAATTCTATGATTACATTCCAAAGATATGCATCTTGGGTTTTTTTTTTCCCCCCAAAGACTTTATTTTCTTAGGGCAGTTGTAAGTTCATTGCAAAATCGAGAGAAAGGTACCAAGATTTCCCATATTCTCCCTGGCCCCACCAATGCATAGCCTCCCACATTGTCAACATCCCCACCTGAGTGGAGGATTTGTTATAACAGATGAACCTGCATTGACACATCACAGTAACTCAAGGTCCATAATGTAAATTAGGATTCACTCTTGGTATTGCACATTCTATGGGCATACATGTATGTACAATATATAAAGTTGTACATTATATTTGTTGGACAAATATATAATAACATGTCTCATCATAATTGTATCATACAGAATATTTTCACTGCCATACACATTCTCTGCTCTGCCTGTTTACCCCCATTTCAATCCTTGCAACCACTGATTTTTTTTTTTTTTACTCTGTTCACAGTTTTGCCTCTTCCAGAATGTCACATAACTGTATTATCAAAAGATCAGGGGTTTAGTCTAGGTCCTTGTTGCTGGCTGCACAGAAAGCCAATCACTGAGGCAATGAGTATTGCCAGGAAGAAAGGCTTTTTATTTGGGTGACATCAGCCAGAGAGATGAGAGCCAAACTTCAAATCTACTTCCCTTAACTGACTAACATCTGGGGTTTATATAGCGGGGAATGTAGCTATGTGCAGGAAAACAGGAATTAGGGAGGGGTAAGAAAACAATCGTGATGAATGAGGCGTCTGGAGCCTCATTGTCTGGATGTGGTGACCTGGTGAGTTTCAGTTCCTGGATTGAGGGTCAGTTTCCCAAGGAAAGAACTCAAAGGTAAGTTTCAAGTTTTAAGACTGGAAGGGTTAATTTCCTAATGAGTCTATTACATCTCTTTTTTTTTTTTTTGTAAATTGTCCAGTCTTGGGTATGTCTTTATCAGCAGCATGAAAACAGACGAGAACAACAACAAACCTTGGACTCCCATTTGCCCTTTGCACTTTATTCACACATCACCATTGGGAAACTCCTGGAGAGGTAGTGCTATGATTTGGAGTAGGACATGAATGTTTCCAGATCCCTGCCCTATTACAGTCTTAATGGCACACTGGCTTTTAACACATGCATGAATAAAGACAAAATAAAATTCCCATTCTACAAGGTTGAAAGATCCAGAAAAGAAATAACAATATATCTTACTACCAAAGGATCATCTCACACAATAAGATATATATATGTATATTATATGCATATGCTCAAAATTTGGAGACTAACAAGTTCAAAATCTGCAGATCTAATATCTCAGTTTGAGTCTGACGGTCAGAAGCTATAGAACTAAGAAGAGCCAATGTTCCAGTTTGAAGGATGTTAGGCAGGAAAGTTATCTCTCACTTGGAGGAAGATCAGCCTTTTGTTCTATTCAGGTCTCCAACTGATCGAATGAGGCTGGCCTGCATTATGAGGGTAATCTGCTTTGTGAAGTCTACTAATTTAAAGATTGGTTTGATCCAAAAACACTCTCACAGAAACACCTAAAACAGTGTTTAACCAAAGATCTGGGCACTCCGTGGTTCAGTCAGGTTGAAACATGAAATTATTGTTACATCAGGTTAGTACAGCTGGCACAACATTATAGATTGGGGTTTTCTTTCCTCTATTAAGAAAAGATCTGGCTTCTGACTATGACAGAGAAGCTGGTGTCAGATTAACCTTTTCTTAAGAAAATTGTAAAGGACAAATACAATATAAAATTTAGATGGCTGAAAATACTGGAGCACAATGAGGAATGCCATAACTTAAGAAATGGTAGGAGATTCCAGAGAGAGGAGAATTGCACTGAGGTGAGGCTTACATTTGCTGCTAGCTTTTTCCTCTAGAACTTTTGCTGGTTTTAAGTCTGATGCATGCAGGTGAACAGAAGTCAGTTGCTTAGAGCGGGAGTCCCCAAACCCCTAAGCCATGGACTGGTACCAGTCTGTGGCCTGTTAGGAACTGGTCCACACAACAGGAGGCAAGCTGTGAGCTAGCAGGCAAAGCTTCATCTGTATTGGCAGCTGTTCCCCATTGCTTGTGTTACTGCCTGAGCCCCACCTCCTATTAGATTAGCAGTAACATTAGATTCTCAGAGGAACATGACCCCTACTGTGAACTCTATATGTGAGGGACCTAGGTTGCACGTTCCTTATGAGAATCTAATGCCTGATGATCTGTCACTGTCTCCCATCACCCCCAGTGGGACCATCTAGTTGCAGGAAAACAAGCTCAGGGCTCCCACTGGTTCTGCATTATGGTGAGTCGTATAATTATTTCATTATATATTAAATGTAATAAGGGAAATAAAGTACACAATAAATGTAATGCACTTGAATCATCCTGAACCTATTCCCTGCAGCACTGATCTGTGGAAAAATTATCTTTCATGAAACCAGTCCCTGCTGTTAAAAAGGTTGGGAGCTGCTTGCTTAGAGCCTTTAATAAAGTGTCACTGGGCTGGAGAAATAAAAGTTGAAGGTCAGAGCCAACAAGTAGTTAGGATTCAAGGGATCAAAGTTCCAGATAAAAAAGAATTATGATGAAGCAAATACAGTGTCCAGAATGCAATTTCCCTTCAAGGTAATTTTCTGCCTCGTAAGTGATGTATGTGTGGAATGAGATACCAAATAATCATGTGAAAGCCACCTACTAAAAAAGCAGAGGTTTGAGCAGCCTCACAGAACTAAAGAGACAAAAATTGGTATATAAACATATTAAGGGGAAGGAGCCCTCACAAACAGCCCAGGCTTTCAGCTGACATCTCCCAAAGCCAACATTGTGGGGGGTAAGGCCCCAAAGAAATGAACCAGACCCCCAAAGAACTGAAATCCATCTTCGGCTGAATCAAAGTAATCTTTTTATCCTCTATCTGCTGGAGAAGAAAATCAAATCTCCTCTTGAGGAAGGTAGCATTACCCATACACACTGTATGACATTCAGTAAAAATGACCAAGCATTCCAGGTAACAGAAAAACTAATTCACCGCCAAGAGAAAAACACAGAATAGACTATAGAGATTGACAGGTGATCCAGATATTGCAGTTATCAAACACAGGGTTTAAAATAACCATGACTATTCCATGTAATAAGATGGAAGAAAATATAAAGAATTGCATAGAGAACCAAAACCCATTAAAAGAATAAAATAAAAACCTGGCACCAAAAATTAAAATAACTGAAATTAAGTATTTGATAAATTTATTTAAAAGCAGATCAAACATAGCAGAAAAGACTAGAAGTGTAAGATAAGCATGCAAAAAAACATTCAGATTAAACACGGAAAGAAAAACGAGTAGAAAATGCAGAAAACAGCAAAAGAGACATGGCACATGATGAAGATATCTGATATATGTTCAATTGTCCCAGAGAAAGAAGACACAATGGAATAGAAGTAATTTTTAAAGAGATAGTGTCTATTTTCCAAAACAGACATTAAGCCACATATTCAAGAAGGTGTATGAACCCTAACATTAATTAGGATTAATTAATATTAAGATTCATTAGGATTAATACATGGAAAACCATATGTAGGAATATCATTTGAAAACAATTGCAAGACAAAAACAGAGAGAAGAATGTTAAAGCAGCCAAAAGGAAAAATGGGTTACCTACAAAGGATAATAATATTAATTATAGATAACTTTTTTTTTTTTGAGATGGAGTTTCGCTCTTGTTACCCAGGCTGGAGTGCAATGGCACGATCTCGGCTCACCGCAACCTCCGCCTCCTGGGTTCAGGCAATTCTCCTGCCTCAGCCTCCTGAGTAGCTGGGATTACAGGCACGCACCACCATGCCCAGCTAGCTTTTTTTGTATTTTTAGTAGAGACGGGGTTTCACCATGTTGACCAGGATGGTCTCGATCTCTTGACCTCGTGATCCACCCGCCTCGGCCTCCCAAAGTGCTGGGATTACAGGCGTGAGCCACCGCGCCCGGCCATATAGATAACTTTTTAACTCAGACTATGAAAGTCAAAATGTGACGTCTTTATAACACTGAAAGAGAACATCTGGCTATCTAAAACTCTGTGCCCAGCGAAAATATCCTTCAAGCGTGAAGGCAGAACAAAGATGTTTTCAGATGAATCTGCCTGGGTTAGGAAAACAGAGACCCTCCAAATACTTTGTGTAATAAAGGGTTTTAATATAAGACCTGAGGCTTATATAAGTGTGGGAGGAGAAGGGGTGGGGCAGCTGGAAGAACAGAGTCACCAGCCACTGCAGCCAGAATGGGTGGAGTGGGCAGAACAACAAACATCGAAAGCAAAATGAAACAGCACGAACAAAGAAGATAACTTCTATAAAACAAAGCTGGAGAACTGAATAGCAAGACTTATAAAGTTAGATCAGATAAGACAGTGTGGTATTGACACAATAAAAGACAGATCATTCAATAGAATTGTAAATAGAGTCTAGAAACAGACCTGCCCACTCATAGGAAACTTTAAAGGTCTCAGCTCTGTTCACAGCTAGAATAAAGGGAATAGAAAGGTTATGAACATTTTCACGGTCTCTGAAACACATGGAACCTTGAGGTGGAGTGACAGACGCCAGTGTTCCCAGTGACATTCTCATCTCTTGTTCCCGTGTGTTCATATAGGCTGTACCTGGACAGGGTGTTAGTTCCAACTTTCAAAGCCTACTTACCTCCATTCCAGGTCAAAATAAATATACCTGGGACTCTACGGTGTTACAAAGATGGTTCAATTCCACCAGAGAGAGCATTGCAAGATCTTTGAAAATATAAATTTTGGGTGACTGTTGACTTACCTTGAAAATGGTCTGTTCTTCTAGGTGGTTACAAGGTTGGTTTGTAGTGTAAATACATCTGAAATGTGTGCTTAGGGAGAATCTTGCCTAATTCACAAAAGATTGAAGGAGACATCTTAGGAAGGAAAAGGAGAAGCAACCCAGTGGCCAATCTCTAACAATGATGCTTTTCTAGAGAAAATCACGTGGCTCTCCTTCACGTGGGCCTCTGCAATTTCAACCCTGATCCCTGGGCCAGCATTCCCCCACTTAGTGCCATAGTGTCAAAGCTGATGTTCCCGCAGCAAGAATGGTTCTGTCTTCCAGATGTCACCTTTAGTGCCCAGAGAAAGCCCTGAAGCCTCTCCATCAACACACTTGGGTTTTGATGTGCTGCCTTCATGGTTTCGCTGGGAGCTAGTTATGCAGACGGTGACCATTGCGGGGATTTTGACATTACCGAGCACTGAGCTCTGCAGGAGGAAACAGCACCCCTGATGGTTGGAGGAGCCAAAAGATGGGGCCAGAGGGAACCTTCACTGAACACTTAGCGTGTATCAAGTGCTTAGTGTTTCATGCTTTCGTCTTCATTTGATTTCTACAATTCTGTAAAGCAAGGTTTACACTTTCCATTTTGCAGAAGAACTTGAGGCAAAGAGGGGTTGAGCAGTGTGTCCAAGGTTGCCCAGTCAGTTGAAGGGTGTAAGATGTCACTAGAGTCCAGGAAGCCTGCCTCAACTGCCCTCCCAAGGAGAAGGGGAGGCAGGAGTGCTGTCTACGCAGCCTGGAGTAGAGTGGGGTCTCTCCCACTAAGTTCTCTCCCAAAACTTAGTTCATGTTTATAGCATGTCCTTCACCAGGCTGCTTTCTTTCCTGCTTCTCAGTCTTTGTCACAGAATTTCACCATGTGACACAACTTCCCCTCACAGCATTAAGGTAGAAAATATTTTTCTACGTATTCTATGCCAGTTTCTGTACTAGAATACAGAAATAAACAACAAAGGGCACATCCTGATCCTCAATCAGTGCCTCTTAAACCACCAACTTTCCATCCATGCTTCTGGGTCTTTCCCTAGAACGTCTTCCCCAGATGCTCCTGCTCATGTGGCTTCTTCCCTTTCCTACTTCCTGTGACCCTGGGAGTTGGGTCCTTGCAGTGTGGTAGCCAACAAGGCATGGCTGAAGGGCTTTTGAGTTGTGCTCACAAAAAAAATGTGGCATAGAGGTGAAACATTTGGGCTATGGAGATGAACAGCCTGGGTTCAAATCCAGGCTCTGCATATGCTAGCACGTTGTGCTTCAGTTTCCCCGCCTGTAAGATGGAGATGTAGCAGGGCTTCCTCTCATGACTGTTGGAAATAGTTAAGTTTATTGACATCTGTCAACTGCTTTTCATGGTGTCTGGCATGCAGTGAACACAAGGCATGTCTCAACAGTGTATTCCCTAGGCAGCACTGGGTGCAGAAGACGAAGCCTTGAAGGGTTGGTCCATACCTCCATGACAACTAATGAATATCTTTAGACCACTAACTACATTGGTCTCAATCAAGTGCCGCTTTCTCAGAAGAGATGACAGGGAGAGATCTTTCAGTTGCAGTTTTCTTTAATCAAGAGGAATGAATGTAGATGCATTGCAGCCTTGGGCTTAAATCCAGCTTCGCCACTGAGCAATCCACTTTGTCACCATCAGAGAGAGGGGCCAGCTGCCCCTTCCTATGCACCATATAGACTTTCTCGGGCATATTCTTGACCACAAAGACCTTGTCCTTGCTGCTGTCAAACAGTACATATTTTACGTACTGGTTTTGTTTACTGCCGGATTTTCTGCTAGAATGTAAGCCCCCTGGAGGCAGGACCTATCATGTGTTTTGTTCACTGCTGCATTCCCAATGCCTACCATAGGAGGCATTTAATAAATCTGTGTTGAAGCAGTGGATGCATGTGCTCCGATAGCCCTGCATGCAGCATGGTCAGTGGTCGAATGGACGTCACGGTGCCATCCTGGCTGGCCCTTACCCTGGCCTCACCCTACTCATTTTTATCTATGCCCAACTGACAGATGACTTCCTCATCACTACTTTGTTCACATCTACAGCTGCCCACAGGCCTACAGCCACTCTCCACTGTCTACAAGATCATGCTCACTCCTACTCTGTGGGGACCCATAGCCTCCAGCTTTGGTGTTCTCTCTGATTACCTCCTGTAGCACTGCCTTCCACCATGACCCTGCCTGAACTGTCCATGGCTGCAAAGTTGGTTTTCTCTCATTTTATTGGAACATAACCTTTCCTCTCTTTAGTCATTGCCCTTGCCTATTGCATCTCTCTCCTGCCCTCTCCCAGACTGTCCTACCCTTTTCTCTTTATTTAAAACTTACCTCCTCTTCAGGATCTGAGTCTCATCTCCTTGGGGAAGGGTCAGGGGTTTCCACCACTATGACTTTCTGGGATGGCTCCTTCCTAGACACACACCACCTGTATCCTACCCTGCTGCGTGTCTGGGCACCGAGTCCATTGTAGTGATGGGTATGGCCATCCAAGTGGTACGCACATGCAGCTGGGCATCTTTTTCTGTTTCTCCACTAGTTTCAAATGAATGCCTCTTGGAGGGCTACACATGGAGAAGCAGGTCTTTCGATCTCTAATGGAGGCTCCATCGCAATTAAATATGGCCTCCAATTGACCTCGCTGACCCTGTCCTACATCCATCATCCCTCCCGGCCATGTTTGTCTTCCTGCTTTCTTTGGTCTTCATGTTGCCCTGGGCTCTGATGCTCTGTTCTTGCTGCTTGACCTTGACCTCTCTCTAGGTTGACCTATAATCATGCTGGCCCATCTGCATACCTGCTTTTCTACATGGAGTGTAGTTTGGAGCCCAGACACAGGTCCAGCCTCCTCTCGAGGGGATCTAGCCCTGATGTCTGGGCAATGACATTTTAGGACAACCTCTCTTGTCTGTACAGCCCACGTCAGCCACTGTGAAGGGAGAGGTTCGCTTACTCCTGCTGATTCCCGCTGAGCTTTTTTACTATAACCCATACGCAACGGATGCTCAGCAAATATCTACAATGGTGGCAGCAGTGGAAGACATATCCAGGGAGGCCGTAACACGAGGGTTGTTCTCCAACTTTGTAAGCACAGCTAACACCAGATCTGAGACAATTGTGAGTGAGTGGCTAGAGGCTGGCCCTCCCTTGTAAGCATTGCTTCTTAGTGTTCACAAAACCCAAGGTCAACTTTATTAGAATCTTGGCACACTGATTAGCTGGTCCGTATAGCAGCACCAGGATGCAGGCTGGTGCTGGCCAATCTGTTTGGTCCAGGGTGAGATAAGATACCCTCTGGCTTCCCACCACAGTTACCCTGCAACTGGGTTGACAATTTTTCCCAGGAAGAGTAAGCTCTGGGTGGTCACCTCCCAAAGGAGCAAGAGGAAAGGCCTGTTGAAGTGAGCATGTGGGGCCGACGTGGCGTTCAGAGATGGGGGCTGGGAGAGGAGGCCTGAAGCAGCCCCTGCCTCAGTTCCCTTCTCACTCATGTCCACCATCGCCTTGTGTGACACCTAGAGGACAAGAGGAGACAGAGACAGCATCAGTTCGAGGGCCTTCAAGGGGAAGACACCACCTTCTGCAGCACGGGGAGACGGAGAGAGAGTCACCCCATTATGGCCCCTCAGGCCCTACCATCCTAGGAAGAAACTGCAGCCTTTATTCCACCTCTCCCTTCTTTCCATGTTCCCCCTCCATCCTGAGGGTTTACACTGACAGCACCCACGACTCTTTAATGGGGAGACAAAAGAGCCTGCGCCAGAGGGCTGCTAAATAGCCACCAGGTTGCAAAACCCAACAGGGACTTTTAGGAGCATCTCTCCAGCCCCTGGGTGTGCTCGTGGCCCAGGCCTGTTGTCATCTCTGCTATCAGCTCCACGTAACCTTTCTAGCCTCAATTTTCTCAACTATAAAATGGCTCACTCAGCTTAAGTCAATAGTGTTCAGAAAGTGCTCAGCATGTCTGATGTGCCAAGCCTCCTACCAGCCTCTGTGCAAGAAACTTCCTTTTTAAATCCTCATTTGCACTCTAATTCCAAGGAAGAAAGTATTTTGAGGCTTTGAAAAAAGTGAAGAAAACATTGGCCTTGATGATCCCTTTCATTGAACGAAAAAGCTATATGAAAAGATAGATCTAGCATTTAAGGTCAGTGTGAAAAAATTTCTTTAAAAAGCTAGGCTGGGTACAGTGGCTCTCGCCTGTAATCCCAGCACTTCGGGAGGCTGAGGCGGGTAGATCATCTCAGGTCAGGAATTCAGGACCAGCCTGGTCAACATGATGAAACCCCATCTCTACTAAGAATATAAAAAATTAGCCGGGCATGGTGGCAGGCATTTGTAATCCCAGCTACTTGGGAGGCTGAGGCAGGAGAATCGCTTGAACCTGGGAGGAGGAGGTTGCAGTGAGCCGAGATTGCACCACTGCACTCCAGCCTGGGTGACAAGAGAGAAATTCTGTCTCAAAAAAAAAGCTAAACTACTTTTTTTCCTTTCTTGTTAACTCTCCAACACACACATGAACACAAGCACACATGAATGCCTGCACACATGCACACTTGCACATGTACACAAGTATATGCATGCCTGAACACACATGCACACGCACATGCATGCCTGCACACACATGCACACACATGTGTGTACATGCACACAGGACCATGTCCCCGTTGCCTTGGGTGCTCTTTCACCCCTCAGCTGATCTTTTCCAAATAAAAGACAGAATAACTTCCTTATGAAGTTCCTAACAAAGACTCAAATGGTAATGCATAACTCTATCCTAAAACAAAGATGACAGCTGAAGATTAGGGAAGGGCCTTTGTGTCTTCCTTTCCATGGAGAAATACATTGTTATTCCCAAATATAAACCCTCCCATCCCATTAGAGGGTTATCAGTCCTTGGCTATTCCACAAGACTGGCAGTGCCTCCTGGAGGGGGAGACAATCTGGACTTTGGGACTAGCTTCAGCTGATGGCATGTGAGTGCCTATGGCACAGGCTGTGTGTGGGGCAAGCTTTTAGAGCCATTCACACATCTTCTTTTGCTTCCCCCCTGCCATGAAAATGGTTTGCCCCAAATAGGGGCTTCTTTAACCTACATCCTGGAAGGGAGAAGACATGTGCAGCAGCCCTGTGACTGAAGGCAGTGACCTGCTTCTGACAGGTAATATGATCAGGAAATAAGCATTTGTTATAGTAAGGCACTGCGATTCTGGGACATTTTGTTACTGCAGCAAAGCTGACTGAGGCACCTCTAGTTTAGACCTCATTACCCTCTAGAGCTATAACAAAGGCAGACAGAGTTTCACTGCTGCTCTGGGAGGAGGTATCAGGAATCAAAATAAAGCTATCCAACACCTGGGGAAATTCTGGCTCCATGGATGACCCCAAATGACCACCGATTCTATTTAGAACCCTGAAGAATAGAAGGGACCTAGAGAAAGGGAGATAGAGAAGGAGCTGTCCACCAAGAGATGCCTTAAAGACTGTGGTGTTAAATAGTCTGCATAAGAAAAAGAACAGGGAACTTGACTTTTAAATGTCCTGTATGCCAAAGGAGAGACCTCCTCCCTGCCCCCACTGGCTCACACACATCCATATTCACCACTTTACCCTGGAGATGGTTTTGTTGAGCTGCCCAGTGACTCCTGAGAAGTCAGCTTCTAAGTTGAGTATGTTGATGAGACCAATTTGGGGAAGTATGTCTTCCAGGTTATATGTTCCAGAAACCGAAAACCTTGGCAAGTGCAAATCCAACAGACTGGAGAGAGAATCAGACAGAGAAATGGTGCTCTCTTATTATACATGCTGCTCTTGCCCTGTCTATTGGCAACCTCTGCTGTGGGAGGGAGAGGCATTTCCCAGTGTAAAGGGCAATCAGTCTTCCCATGACACTATTTGCTATGACGGACCATTCTGCCACCCACACCCACAGCTCTCTTCCCTTTGGACCACATGGAATATCTTGTGTCTGGATCTGAAAAGGCTCCAGGCACAGCTACATGTCTTTCTCATCCTCATCACATTTATAGAGGGCTTTCTAGGTGTCAGATATTGGCAATGTTTCTTCAAGGCTGAGCAGATGGAATCCACGTCGCGACCATATAAGGTAAATACTTGTCAACATCTTCCCACTTTCATATCTGATGAATCAGCAAGTTCTGTTGGCTCAGTTTTTGCACTATGTCCTAAATCCACCTCCTGGCATCCCCCAGTGCAAGCAGCCATCATCTCTCTCCCTTCGCCGCTTCAGGTTCCTCATGTGTTAAATGGCATAGTGATGCCCCCTCCTTGGGGCTGTTGTGAGGATCTGATGGGAGATGGTGTATGTCAGGCACAGGGCACAAACGAACTCTCCCTCCTGTGTTTGGGACACCTTTACCATCTGATTGCCACATTCCCTGGGTTAAGTTCAGAAATTTCTTTGCACCCACAGCAATTCTGCCCTTTTATTTCTGGTGTTATCTTTTTAATTATGGTTTGGCAGCTACCCAGACACTGGAAAGCATGACTAGCTCATAATCAACTTGAACACTTCTGCCTCAGAAAATCAAATTCATGTTAGAGAATTGTGGCTAGTTTGACTTTGGGCAATATGAGGGTCCGATGCCTAGTTGAAGTGGGAGGACACCTTGGGCTACTTGACAAGTTTCCCACAGGTAGTACTTGGGTGGGAAGCCCCAGCCAGTGGGTTGGGGGGTGGAATAGAGTCTAGTAGGGCAGGGGTCTGACAGAGAACCCAAAACAGTGGGTGTTCAACATGTGAATGAATACATACATGAATGGTGTGCCAGCAAGCGCAGTTCCCCTTGGCAAGCCAACCTGCCTCACATCTGAGTGGAGTGAAACATGGCAGAGTCCAAAGTTCTTATACCTAAAAGCCCATAAAAATGGCTACTAAGGTACTGTAAGTCTCTGGCACAAGAAACATCTGAGATTTAGAGGAGTAACTTGGATCAGTCTTGCTTTTAGAATGTCCAAGTGGGAAGAAGCCAAACCAAACTCTCCCTGAGGGAGAATCTACTAGTCTAGAAGAGTCTATGGCACTTCCTTCTGTAACGGGGGCAAGGAGAAGTCTCACCCCAAAGGAGCCAGGGACTATGGGGCTGAAGTTAGCAACTGACCAGAGCCGTGTAGCTTCATAGACAATAGGAATAATCCCTTCAATCCTGACCTCTCCCCTTGGCCTGTGTCTCTTATTTGGTGCTTTAATCTTTGCCCAAACACAAAACGCCTTCTCTATCCCTGGTGCCTCAGTGTGAATGGGGTGCTGAGAGAAGCCACCTGTGAGTTGTGGGGTGACTGGTACCTACCAGGTTGTGGTGGATTCAAGATGGCCATCAAAAGTGGCATCTGTGCACCCTGCCCTTGAATCTGGGTGGGCTCTGCAACTGGCAGAAGTGCCACTGTGCTGATTTCTGGGCGTAGGCCTTAACAGAAGTATTCTGTCTTGGAGACCCTAGTCGCATATACCAATATTAACTATGCTGAGCTACTGAACCTGAGCTAGACTCATGGAGACACTACATGCAGAGAGCGAGAGATGCTTCCCAGCCTTAGTCTCTTTCAGCCAGCCCAGCACAGGCGCCAGGCACACGAGTGAAGAGAGCTCAGTGACTTCAGCTGTAGCTACCATCCACCCCAACACAAGAAAACTGCCCAGCTGCGCCCAGTTAACTCACAGAACCAAGGAAGCGATCGTCTCAAGTCATTCAGTTTTGGGGTGGCTTGTTAGACAGCAAGAATAACTAGAACTCAGTACCAGATTTCATCTCAGAGTACCTCACAAAAGGAGATGCACCCCCAAGAAGGTGTTAGCTGGTGAAGGCGGTCTAGGGAAACTAGGAAAAGCTGAAGTTGCTGTGATAAAACTACAAACCGAAAAGCAGGTGAGACGGGAATTAGTTTAGAGATCACATAAAATAGGAACTTTCATGTTTCCAGTGTTCTTAAGATTTAATTTTAATATATGTTTTAAATAAAACAGAAGCACCCTTTAACAATATAATGATAGGGGTAACTTTTTATGAGATAGGATCTGGCTTTGTTGCCCAGACTGGAGTGCAGTGGCACAATCATAGCTCACTATCTCCTCGAATTCCTGGGCTCAGGTGACCCCCTTGCCTCGGCCTCCTGGGTGATTGGGACTATAGGCATGGGCCGACATGCCTGGCTATTTTTTTTTCTTTTTTTCATTTTGTGTAGAGGCAGGGTCTGGCTATGTTGCCCAAACTGGTCTCAAACTCCTGGCCTCAAGCAATCCTCCCACCTTGGCCTCCCAAAGCACTGGGATTATAGGTGTGAGCTGCTGCAGCTGGCCATGATTGTTCTTAACCATCTTTGATCTGATTTTTTGGCTGCACTTAACCACCTTCTGGTAGTAAATTGTTATGAGGGGAGAGAGGAAAGCAAGAGGAAAGGCGATGGGGACCAGACAGACACCAGGAAGGTGTAATAGCAATCAGTGCCTGGTGAGCACTTCTTACGCTCCATGTACCAGTCTATGTTCTTTTAATGAATCCTCTGAGCAACCCAATGAGGCAGGTATCATGTCCTTAGTTTTACAGTACAGGCCCAGAAGAGGTGAGAAAATTGCCAAGATCACACAGTTAGTAAAGGACAAGATGGTGAGCCTAATCAAGACGTTGGGCTTTTGCAGCTGAAGTTGATCAAGACCTGCCAGGGTTCTTGAGCAAGATCAGCCAGCATCCTTCTGCTGTGACTCTTACCTGGGCAGGAACAATTGGCCCCATTTTCTCAGGATCTCTGGCTGCAGAGCGGCCTCCACCTGCTTCATTTTCCCTGGGTCAGGGAGGACCAGCAGGGCCAGGGCATTTCCACTGTATTCAATCTGGAGGACGGTGCAAGCCAATTCCTGGTCATAGAGGAATCTGTGCATTTCCTTTTGGTGCATCATGGACACCTGGAGAGAGGTCCTCTCATCCACGAAGAAACTTTCATGCTTCTGGATCTGGTAGCGACTGAAAGGGTGCTTCCACTTGGCTTAGGACACAAAACCCACAGGGCCATGAGAACTCTTTTCAAGAGAGCAACTCTGGGTAGACACACCCAAAACCACACTGGTTTGGTGACTTCCTCTTGGCTATGCAATTATAAGGCAAAAAAGTGGAATGGATACAGAGCCAGGAGACTAAAATTTAGGCCTGGCTCAGCTTCTGGGACAAGTCACCAATGTTTGAACACTAACAGCCTATGATTTGTTCCACTTCAGAGGAACTTAGCTTCTAAGAAGCCAAAAGGTATTTTTCCATCTACTAAGCACCTTTCATGTGTTAGATATCATCTCTTGTAATTGTCATAAAAATTAATAAAAATAAGTATTATTATTCCCATAGCAGGGATGATCAAACTGAGTCTTTGTGAATTTATTTACACATACTAATTTGCAGAGCTGGGATGACTGACTGCATAGCTCAGGTTGCTTGCAAACATTGAATTAATCCTTCTCAACCAAACTACCTTTAGACAACAACCTTCTACAGAGAAGCTCGAGAGCTTCTTCCTTCACCCACACACCCCAACTCCCTCATCTTCAAACTGAAAAAGGAAAAAGAATTCAATTAATAAAATGTTGTGCATTAGCAAAAGCCCATTAAGATGTAGTTGGAAATGAAGAATGCTGGGGTCATCGTTACATTCACACGTGTGGTATCTTCCCTCTTCTTATAAATCTGTCCCCATAAACACTGGTCTTGATAACAGAACTGGGTCATCCTGTCCTACATACCCACACCCAGTCAATGACCAAGTATTGCAGATTCTACCTCCAAAACCACAATATTATTTTCAAGGCCACCATCATACTTACTTTGGAACACTTTGAGAACCTCCCAACTTGTCTCCTTTCCCACTCTTCCTCCCTTCCAAGCCACCTTTCAAATTGCAGCCAGTTTGATCTTCCTAAAACATATATGATCCTATCACTTCACACTTAAACTCTCTGGCAATTCTAAGTTTCCCTGCATAGAGTTGGAAACCCTCAATGTGGCCCTGTTTCCCTCTACAGTGCAAAGCTTGGCTTCTTCCTATTATTCCACGATTGTGTTTGATATCCTATTCCAACTAAATTTGTTTCAGTTATTTGAAAATGCAATGGTATCTCTTTTCCCTGGACCTTTAGATATGCTGATTTTTTTTCATCATGAACCCTCTTTGCTCCACCCCTCCCAAGCTTTTTCACCTGAGTAAATACAACTCACTCTCATGTCTTAGCTTGAGTGGTTATTTTTCCAGGAAGCTTCTCAAGTCTGGATGGGTGTCTCTTTTGAGAACTCTGTGGCACTCATGCCTACGCAAGGAGAGCATCACCATCCCACTGAGTTATTTTGCATCTGTACTTACTTCCAACCCACATGGACTGTGGCTGTGCAAGGGCGGGAAGCTCTATCTTATTCATGGATTTCCCCAAGTGGTTAGCAAAGAGCCTGTTGGCTAGCTGTCTGCTGTAAGAGCATTTACATGCAGAGGAGGTGGCAATAATTTTGTCTGAGCAAGCCTCACCTTTGAAGAAGATGTAATTGGCGAGAACCATGAGCGTGTCCTGGCTGAACTCCGGGAGGCAGTCCACGACTTGCCCGTATGTTTGCCTTCTCACATAGTCATTAATCTGCCTCTCAGTTGTAACAGAATCTGTGAAGTTGGCAGAAAAAGCAAAAGCTCCATAAAGCTCCTTGATGGTGTCCAGATAGCGCTGCTGAGGCTTTAGTCGCTTGTCCAGGAACAGGGAGTTTCCTACTTTTAGTTCGAGTTTGGGGCTGGGCAGGGCAAGGGTGTGGAGGAGGCTCTGGAAGCCCTGGTGGATGTCCGCTTCTGGGGTTTCTGTGAGGTTGAATCCTAGGCCCTCCAAAATCAGAGCTGAGGCATCAGCTTGGGCCCCAAGAGAGAGCAGGGCCAGGGTGGTGGAGATGCTCACCGGTGAGAAGATGACATTTCCGGAGGTGTCTGCTGCCAGCTTTTTATACAAACGCAAAGCAAAATTGGTAATGGTGGGTGTGATTCTGTGGTAGGCGGGGGCTGGCTCTGAGAGGTGATGCCTGGGAGGTTGAGGCCCCTGCAGGCTTTTATGTCCATGGGCAGGAAGGGGCTGACAGTGGACAGAGGCCAGGATCCCTGCTCCCAGCAGCCAAAGCCAAGCTGGCCCCATTCTCTGAAAACAAGAGGGTGAACATGTCACTTTTCTTCATAAATAATGTCATGATTCTCTATTGCTTATACAACAAACCCCATCTTCACACTGTGCCCCGCAGGGCTGCCATGAGCGGCTCTGCAGAAGACAAGGCTGTGGATGATTAGGATTCTGTGATTAGGATTCTGGACACTCCACTCCAGGGAGCAGGAGAACCTGGGAGGCAGAGGTTGCAGTGAGTCGAGATCGCACCACTGCACTCCAGCCTGGGCAACAAGAGTGAAATTCTGTCTCAAAAAAAAAACAAAAACCCAACAAACAAACATACAAACAAAACAACAACAACACGACAACCACAACAAAACAACTTTCAGAGTCTAGCCTCCGTCCCTGTTTTCTTCCCTTTCTCCCTTCCTTCCTTTTTCTTTCTTCTTTCCAGTCATTCTTTCAATCATTCATTAACTTTCAAGGATCTGCCTGGTCCAAGAGGTGCACTAGGTCCTCAGTATTTAGTGGGGGAAAGAAGTAAACAAAATTTCAGATTCCCAAGAATTTAGGGTTTAATTGACACTAGCTTAGGTGACACTCAATAGCTAAATAAGCAAGTACACATGCACATGTGATGACAAATTGAGAAGCACGTGCTTGGAGCCAATGTCCTGGCCACGCTGCCAGTGATGCTAGGCCTCCCTCACCTCCAGCGTGGCTATTGACAATGATCCCGCCTACTGGAAGGGACAGGATGATGTGTAAAGCCTCCGTCAGGCCTGAAGAGTGAGAAGAATGCTATCCACCCTTCCAGTCATTCATTAGCTGGAGGGTGGATGTGAAGATCGGCCACCTGGACTTGCAGGTGAGGACAGCCCAGAAGGGACAGCAAAGCAGCAGGACTGATGGAGCCTAGAGGAGCGGCGAGAGAGATCAACTCTGTCTCCATGTCTTTGTCTAGCCTCTGATATCTGGGATGCCTCTTGTCACATGCAGAGGTTGAAACCTCTGTATTTTCTTATTGCTGCAGGGCTGTGGGGATGATACCTGTTGCGGGCTGAATTCGTATCTGCCCGAAATTCATATGCTGAAGTCTTGACACCTAGTATCTCCAGATATGATCTTTTTTGGAAATAGGGTCACTGAAGATATAATTGGTTAAGATGAGGCCATTAGCGCAGGCTCCTAATTCAATATGACTGGTGTCCTTACAAGAAGGAGAAATGTGGACACGGACAGCGCACAGGGAGAATGCCGTGTGAGGATGAAGGCAGAGATCAGAGCGATGCTTCTACAAGCCAAGGAACATGAAAGATGGCCAGCAAACCAGGAGAGAGGCAAAGCTAGGAAAGGGGCCTGGAGCAGATTCTCCCCCGCAGCCTCAGAAGGCACCAAGCCCGCCAACCTTGTTCTTGGACTTCTAGCCTCCAGAACTGTGAGCCAAAGGTTTCTGTTGTTGAAGCTGCCCAGCATGTGGTATTTATTAAGATACCCCTTGCAAACTAATGTGATATCTCTTGTGCTTTATTTTAAGTTGTAAAATGTGCCAAAAGAGCCTTTAGTCCACTACCAGGGGATCAAAGTGGTACAGGAGCAGGAAGATCTCTTGTTTTAGGGCAGGGGATGCAGCCTGAGCTGGAGGGGAGATTGCAGTGCAAACAGTGTTGTCTCTACTCACCCTGCCCTGTGTTCCATGCTCTCCTTTCCCTTTCAGTCCCATCCCCCACCCACCCTGCACACATCCTCAGGTTCTTGCAGAAGACTCACTACCACATAGCTGCTGGGGCCCTCCCAAACCTTGGTGTCCTCAGTAAGGAAGGCAGCCTTCTCTTCTCCCTTCAAATCCACCCCTCCCATCGTCCGTTCACTGTACAGCAGCCATGCACTGCTGACTACCCTTATCACTTCTCATTAGTTTGCCCTGATGACATTTGTGTCTTAACTGGCACCTTTAATAATTTTTTGCCCAAACCAATGACTTCTGGATCAATTGCAAATGCTGTGACAGTGCAAGAGAGATTATATTTTTGCAAATGGTTTATAGTCCCTGGTGCCCTAAATAATCTGCCAAACTGCAAAGGCCAGGTGTCAGGGAGGGACGAAGGTGCTCTCATTATCTGCTATGTTGAAATGCTTTTGCTGGTCAAAGTGCTGTGAGCACGGCCCCAAGGCTATTTCCTCCCTTCCTCCAGCACAGCTTAGTGTGGGCTTGCTTACTGACAGCTTCCACACACTTCAGATTTTCTTTTGACGGGAAATTTGGCAGATGCAAAACAATTTAAAAATTCCCTGCGTAAAATAAAGCGACTGTGATGAAACTATTTCTGGTTTATTCTTTCTATTCCGCTGTACCCCAAGGACTCCCTGACTTCAAAGGACCTATTTCCCAAAGAGGATTGAATTGTAAATGAGGGGGCCTTGGAATCAAGGTTGTACAGTAACTCACTGCCTGGTACTGTGCAAAGGCAAGTCTCTGAAATCAGTGTCTCCATTTACAAAATGTAAATGATATTGCCCACCTCCCAGGTGTGGGGCCATTTCAGGATTATACAACAGTCAACGTACAAAGCTCTTGGCATGTCGAAAGTACCCAGTGGTAGTTTTCTTCCTTTTCTACCAAGCCTGAGAGTAATAATGCCCAATTCTTTTCTTAATTCCTCTTCCAGAAAGATCCCAGGGGAAAATTAAGAACTGTATTCATAAAGTATAATATTTTCACTTACTAAGGGCTTATGAAGTGATGGGGATATTGCATGCATTGTAACACTGGTTCCTGACTAAGGTAGGGGGAGGGGCGTATGTAAAGCAGATAGGGGTGAGTTTTTGGGTCAGCTCAATACCTGGAGGAGGGGTGCTGCTGGAGATTAGCTGGGGAGCAGCCTGGGTTCCCGAAAGCTTTCAGAACAGTCCCATTCAGTGAAGAGTGGTCCTGCCCAAATACTGGTGGTGTCCTTTTTGAGAAACATTGCTTTGTCTTATTGAATTTAATCCTTAGGAGAACCTCAAAGCACAGGGTTTGTCAGCCCTACTGTACACAGGGGACAACTGACGCAGGGTTAGGACAAGACAGCTGGTGAGAGCAGGAGCAAGACTCAGATTCCAGACCAGAGCTCCTAAGCACCCTTTTCACAGGGCAGCTCCTAGTAAATCTGCTGCAGCATTGTTGTCATTGTGCTTTGGGTTGTATTGTTTCATTTTCTTGTCTAATGCCAGAAATATTTGGGGTTCTTCTCTCAAAACTCTTAGGGGCCAAGTTTTCCCTAAAAGATGATTGAAAACCTGAAGTCCTTCCTTGAGGACTCAGAGAGAGTACATGGTTGTATTTCTTCTTCAGGGACTTACTTCTCCCGTCCCTACCACCAAAGCCAGGAACATGCACACACACACACACACACACACACACACACACACACACATACACACACACACGCACGCACAGAGAGAGAGAAAGAAACAGAGAAAAAGAGAGAAAGAGAGAAAGAGAGAGAGAGATAGAGACAGAGATACACACAGAGAGAGAGAGAGAGAGAGAAGGGAGGGGGGCAGCTGCTGCCCCTGCCCTCATTTTAGGCACAGGCACAGTACTCACAGAGCAAAGTCACTGAACGGGGACCCGGGTCTTCAGCACTGCATCACGTCTACCCACAGGAAAATGGTGTTTGAAGATTGCAGCAACCTGGTCAATATTTGTCAGGTCAATTCTGGGAACTGGTATGAACATATGCACAGCAAACAGGAAGGGCTCTTTTTTTCCCCAAAGTATCTGCCCTGGCTGCCTGTCCCACAAACAAATGCTGGATTATGGCTTAAGCCAAGGCTCAGTTTGAGAATATTCTGATGCTAGGAGTGGGTGGTGGTGTGGTTGCTGCTGATGCCTGTATCCGTGCTTGTGATCCAAGCTGTATTCTTTTTTTTTCTTTTAAAAATTTTTTATTTTGATAGGTTTTGGGGGAACAGGTGGTATTTGGTTACGTGGGTAAGTTCTTTAGTAGTGATTTGTGAGATTTGGATGCACACATCACCCAAACAGTGTACACTGAACCTAGTATGCAGTCTTTTAATCTTCACCCACTGTGCACCCTTTCTCCCGAGTCCCTGAAGTCCGTTGTATCATTCTTATGTCTTTCTATCCTCATAGCTTAGCTCTCACTTATGAGTGAGAACACAATGTTTTGTTTTTCATTTCTGAGTTACTTCACTTAGAATAATAGTCTCAAGTTCCACCCAGGTTGCTGGGAATGCAATTAATTCATTCCTTTTTATGACTGAGTAGTATTCCATTGTATATGGAATATTACTTTATTCAGTTTCTTTATTCAGTCATTTATTGATGGGCATTTGGGTTGGTTCCACGATTTTGCAATTGCAAATTGTGCTGCTATAAACGTGCGTGAATAAACCTCTTTTAGGTACAATGACTTCTTTTCCTCTGGGTAGATACCCAGTCGTGGGATTGCTGGACCAAATGGTAGTTCTACTTTTAGTTCCTTAATTTCCACATTGTTTTCCATAGTGGTTGTACTAGTTTACATTCCCACCAGCAGTACAGAAATGCTCCCTTTCACCACATCCATGCCAACATCTATTATTATTTTTATTTTTTGATTATGGCTCTTCCTTCAGGAGTAAGGTGACATCACATTGTGGTTTTGATTTGCATTTCCCTGATCATTAGTGATGTTGCACATTTTTTCAAATGTTTGTTGGCCATTTGTATATCTTCTTTGGAGAATTGTCTATTCATATCCTTAGCCTACTTTTTGATGGAATTGTTTGTTTTTCTCCTTGCTAATTTGTTAGCGTTCTTAGTAGATTCTGGCTATTAGTCCTTTGTCAGATGTAAAGATTGTGAAGATTTTCTCCCACTCTGTAGGTTGTCTGTTTACTCTGCTGATTGTTCCCTTTGCTGTGCAAAAACTCCTTAGTTTAACTAAGTCCTACCTATTTATCTTTGTTTTTATTGCATTTGCTTTTGGGTTCTTGGTCATGAAATCCTTGCCTAAGCCAATGTCTAGATGGGTTTTTCCAATGTTATCTTCTAGAATTTTTATAGTTTCAGATATTAGATTTAAGTCCTTGATCCATCTTGAGTTGGTTTTTGTACAAAGTGAGAGATGAGGATACAGTTTCATTTTCCTACGTGTGACTAGCCAATTATCCCAGCACCATTTGTTGAAGAGGGTGCCTTTTCCCCACTTTATGTTTTTGTTTGCTTTGTTAATGATCAGTTTGCTGTAAATATTTGAGTTTATTGCTAGGTTCTCTATTCTGTTCCATTGGTCTATGTGCCTATTTTTATAGCAGTACCATGCTGTTTAGGTCACTATGGCCTTATAGTATAGTTTGAAATCAGGTAATGTGATGCCTCAAGATTTGTTCTTTTTGCTTAGTCTGGCTTTGGCTATGCAGGCTCTTTTTCAATTTCATGTGAATTTTAGTACTAGTTTTTTTTTTTTTCAGTTCTGTGAAGAATCATGGTGGTATTTGATGGGAATTGCATGAATTTGTAGATTGCTTTTTGTGATATGGTCATTTTCCGCATTATTGATTCCACCCATCTATGAGCATGGGATGTGTTTCCATTTGTGTGATTTTTTTCAGCAGTGTTTTGTTGTTTTCTTTGTAGAGATTTTTCACCTCCTTGGTTAGGTATATTCCTAAGTATTTTATTTTTTTGCAACTATTTTAAAAGAGGTCGAGTTCTTGACTTGATTCTCAGCTTGGTCACTGTTGGCGTATAGCAGGGTTACTGATTTGTGTACATTAATTTTGTATCCTGAAACTTTGCTGAATTAATCAGTTCTAGAAGATTTTTGGAGGAGTCTTTAGGGTTTTCTAGGTATACAATAATCAGCAAACAGTGACAGTTTGACTTCCTCTTTCCTGATATAAATGCCCTTTCATTCTCTTGTCTGATTGCTCTGGCAAGGACTTCCAGTACTGTGTTGAATAGAAATGGTGAGAGTGGGCATCCTTGTCTTCTTCCAGTTCTCAGAGGGAGTGCTTTCACCTTTTTTCCTTATTCAGTTTTATGTTGGCTGTAGGTTTGTCATAGACAGCCTTTATTACATTAAGATACATTATGTGCAGATTTTGCTCAGGGTTTTAATGACAAAGCAATGCTGGATTTTGTCAAATGCTTTTTCTGCATTTATTAAAATGATCATATGGTTTTTGTTTTTAATTCTGTTTATGTGGTGTATCACATTTATTGACAACCATCCCTGCATCCCTGGCATGAAATCCACTTGATCATGGTGAATTATCTTTTTAATATGTTGTTGGATTCAGTTAGCTGGCATTTTTTTTAAGGATTTTTGCATCTATGTTCATCAGGGATATTGGTCTGTAGTTTTGTTTTTGTTGCCCTCCCTCATGCTCAGTCATCCTATTCAATGCCTTCGTGGCACTTAACATAAACTGTCACAATCATGTGTATAGGTTTGGTTTTATTGTTGTTGCAGGGGGTTCTGGCTCCCCCATTTAGGCCTAATAATCCAGGAATTTTCTCTGTCTGATTTACTCCTAACGTATATTAAGTGCTCAATGAGTTTTTGCTGAGTAAATGAAGAAAAAAATCATGCAGCCTCTGAGATGTCATGGGACCACAACCCCGCCACTGAGAGTTCACCAGTAAACCACTTTCCGATTAGAACCCTGGTGACAAGTGAATTCATATTTTAGTTTTATTGAATGTGTTAATGTAATTCTGCAGTAGAGGTTCCTGGCCTGGGTTGGTGTATTTTCATTCCCAAGAGCCCCAAGGAAAGGAAATATACCAACCCAGCAACATCCCATGAAGCTAGTTCCCTGGGAGAATTTGTGGAAAAGAGCACTGACTGGGGTGAATGGGTGTTGGCTTGTGACAACAGGGGTCCCTGTTGATGGTTTGGTGATTGATCCCTGCCAGCGAATGCAGTCCCACTGGGGTCAAGTGCGCCCTCAGAACAGAAAGAGGGATGTGGTTTGTTATTTCTTGTGCATTAGAATGTGCCATCAGTCAACAGGCCATTTCCCACCTAGGGTTTAGTGGGATTTTCCACTTTCCCTAGAAAGAAAATACTGTCTATGGCTTTATTTGTAATCATCATCAGGAAGGTCCTATTGAAGGAGACAGTGAAGTAAGAGGGACCATCCTTCGATCGGACTATGAACTTGGTGGTGGTGGCTGCTGCGGCCTCAGTACCCTCCTCACTGACATCCAGCACAGCCTTGTGGGTTGCCTGCCAAGGAAAAAGCAAACGTCAGTGGCCCCAGTGGAGACATTTTACTTAACTGAGTAATCTAAAGTGTGTGTTTTGCCCTGGAGTGGTGATGTCTGCCTTGAAAAGATTCAAGGTTCAAATGCCTGGCATTGGGTTTGCTCAATACATTGCGGTGGGTGTTGACTATGGCCCATTAGCCCTTATACGTGGAGTGAGATGGTTACAAACACTGACTCACTCACAGATCCAAGTGAGTCTCAGTTCTGCCACTTATTGTTGCAAAAGTTATTTAGATGCTGCAGGCTTCAGTTTCCTGCATGTATCTCACAAGGTTATTGTGTAAATTAAAGGAGATCATACAAAGCACGTGCTCACAGACTTGCCAGCAGTAGTAATTGCTGCAGTTCTTGCGTGGCAGACATGGGTTTGTTATTACTAAGGTTAGATACCTTCTTTGTCTTCTAGGAAAGAGAGTCTTAACCTGGAATTCCTGTACTTCTAAGCTTCAAGGAGGCTTGAGCTCCTGTGACTACAGGCATTGTTTTTTGTAGGGTCACAGATGCACTTTCTGTGAGAAGTCCATTATGCTCATCATATTCCAGTGGGGACTCTCCGCATTTTCTGAAATCCAACAACAAAGGTCCCCTTCAGTGGCCCCAGGCTCACTTCTGACCATTATGATCCATTACCAAAATAAAATTTTAGGTCAGAGATCAGTAACCCATATGTGGGCAGGGGTTAGGCAAGTAACCCCCATTAACTGAGGGAGACCTCTTGTAAGAGCATGGGGTGCCCATGTTACCAGGAGGGTACCATCTGGCTAAAACGGGCACTCACAGCTCATCCCCAGTGATGGCTGCCGTGTGGAAACATGGGCTCACTGTTACCATGTGGGAATTGGACTCAGTGATTTTTTTTCAAGAGGATCAGAAATCTAGACTTTTAGATTCAATATACTCGTTTTTAAAAGTTCTCTTTCTCTCTCTCCTTACACACTGAAGGCCAGACAACACATCTACAGGATGCAGATGGTCTACGGGCAGCCAGGCTGTGATGCCTGTGTAAGCATCTAAACTTCAGGGAGGAAGAAGGTGAGGTCAGATCCTGGTGGGTCACCTGCTTGCCTGCAGCAGGCATGATGGAGCAGTTGCCTGCTGAGGATGCCTTTGGAATGTTTGTATGAAGAGGGAAAACAGATGCTGTGTGCCAGAGGGATGGTGGCCGTAAGCCACACAAGGTTTGGTTCTTCTGGCCACAGAAGAACCTCACTTCACCTTCCAGGCCTCTGTCTCCTTATCAATAAATAAGAGTGCTTGATTAATTCTGCAGGTGCTTGCAGCTTGGACTTTTTTGCAAATATTCTCATTCAACTCACTTTGGAAACCTGCAGGGAGTCTCTCTTTGTAATTCCAGAAAAATCAGCATTTTTGTCAAAGGCATTTTGGATGCCCATCTTTGGGAGGATGGCTTCCAGATTGTAGGAGGCAGAAATGGAAAATTTGGGGATGAACACCTCTATCCACCTGTGGAGTAGGGAAAAGGAAAAGATGAGGTCACAAGCCTGTGGTGTCTGCATCTCTGCTCCTAGATGCCATTTTGGGAGACTCCATTCTCCCTCCAGCCATTGTTAGTTGATGCTAGAAAGGTCAACACATCCTAGCCAAGCAACCCAGGTTGCTCTTGAAGTAAGCCTCCCAGCTGAGCAGGCCCAGCATGGAAGACATACACGGAGACAGACGGGCCCCCCACTGAAGTGGGTGCAGAGGTGAGAAGGTGGTCAGCAAGAGTCTATGGCAGAAACCAGCAGGAGACATCAAGTCGCAATGGAAGCTCATCAGCCACCCACTGTCTGGAGTACCTCCTCACCAGCACTTCCTGACACAGGCCCTGCTGACGCCCTAGAGCAGCAAAGTCCAGCAGAACTTCCTGCGATGTTGGGAAGATCCTGTTCCCGCACGCTCCACTATGGTAGCCACTAGCCACGTGCGGCTATTGAGCAACTTCAAAAGTGGCTCGTGCAAATGAGGGGCTACAAGTTTAATTTTACTACATTTCGGTTAAGTGTAAATAACTGCAGGTGGCTTAGTGGCTACTACACTGAACACCACCACCTGATAATTTCACACAATATGTTGTTTTCCTCTGCAAGGGTTTCCCTGAACCAAGAGTACACAGCCTGCATGTATTGAACGTTTATTATATGGCAGACATTGTCCCAGGCTCATTCAATAACATTACCCCCATTTTAAAGACGGTAAAGCTTAGTTTTAGTGCTTTGCCCAAGGTCATGCACTTAGTGACTCACAGCAATGAAAGCACAAAAATATTGGATGGACACATTTCAGTCCTCATCTGACAGGCGAGGGGCAGCTCTCTCTTCTCTGTCACTGTCCACTTTCCCTGTCTTCTCTGTGATCCATTTGCTGCTCTGTGCTCATCCCTTCCTCCCCAGCCTCTGAGCCACCTCCCCTTCCTCTCTCCAGCCCCGGATGCATCCTGAGAAGAGAAGAAGTTGCTGGTACACCCTGCAGCATCTCTTCATCCTTAATTTTGAGATTTTCCCGATGCTGTGTCCTCTACCAAAGCTGCCCTTCCCATGCCTCTGTGTGCTCATATCCTACCCATACGTGTGGGGCTAAATGCCGCCACCTCCTTAAGCTGTCCCCGAATCCCAGCTGAAAGTGATCTCTCTTTGCTTAGAAGCTCCTCAGCACTTTGCCTGCCCTCCCCTGGGGCATTGCCCAATCTCTTTCTTGAATTCTGGTTATGCTACAGCCTTCCTTCTCTCTTCCTAGACTATGAGCACCAGGGAATGATGCTAAAAAGTGTTCTATGTTGCCAATCACATAGCTAAGAGACAGAACATAAACCTTTGACATTTTTTATCTCATGAGTGATCTTTTTGATATTCTCCATACTTTTGATATTCTCCGTAATAATTACAGAACTAATAACAACATTACTAGCTAACATTTACTGTAAAGTTACTATCTTCTAGGAATTCTTCTAAGCACTTTGTAAATAGCAGGTTACTTTATCTTTTCACCAACCTTTGGATTTGGTAATATTGTTATCCTCATTCTTATACATGACCACCAATGCTTTCGTTTGCTTGCTTTTATGGGGTCATTCCATAGAATTCAACATCAGATTGGCTTCTAGGGCAAGCTCTGCTAGCATATAAGAGCTATATAACCTTGGGCAACTAGCTTACCCCCCTGGAAACTCCATTTCCTCATCTGTGAAATGAGTGGAACTAAGACATCAGGTGACAGTGAACTTCAAGTGAGAACATGTATAGACAGCCTCAGGCTCTTTGTCTTGTATGCAGTTGGTGCTCACTGTGCAGAAGTGATTATCTAACAGCTGTTGGCACAATCTCTCCTTCATCCTTGAATGTGTGCATCCCCTGCCCCAGGGCCCAGCAGATTGACTGACATAGAGGCCTACCTCTTCTGGAGTGAGCGGCTCCACTTTCTCAGTGTTCTGGCTGACAAGGTCTGTTCCAGTTGCCTCATTTTGCCCTTGCCAGGGAGGACAAAAAAGGCCACAGCATCTCCCGTATAGTCCATCTGCAGCACAAAGCAGTTCAGCTCTGCATCCACCCCAAAAGCAAACTGCTCCTTCTGGTGCATCATGGGTACATGCACAGTGGCCTGATTGCCCACCAGGAATGGAAAGCTCCTTCTTGTATATTCAGGGTAAAAGGGCTTCTCCCATTTGGCTAGCACAAAGAAAGAAAAGAGGTCTTTATGTCAAAGTGCAATTGGTGAGGTAAAGACAGCAAAATGAAATGGAGAATTACTGCTAATGGGTATGAGGTTTCTTTTTGAGGTGACAAAATAATGCTCTGGAATTACACAGTGGAATAGCTGCCCAAACTTGTGAATATAGTAAAAACCAAAAATCACTGAATTGTACACTTTAAAATGGTGGATTTTATGACATGTGAATTGTATTTCAATTAAAAATAGAATTAAGTTAAATAGAACAACATAGGGTGAAGGCAACTTAGTAAGGGCTCAAGGCATATCAGTTTTCTTTCTTTCTCTTTCCTCTTGGCAGGATGGATGGATAAATGGGTTGATAACTTGGCAGATTGAGGGTGGATGGATAGATGAATAGCTAATGGATAGATGGTTGGCTGGCTGGGTAGATATATGGATGAATGGAATTGATTATGAACTGATGGAAGGATAAATGGGTGGGTAGTTTGCTGAATGGGTCAATGGAGGCTGGAGTGATGAAGAGGTTAATGGATAAATGATTGGCTGGCTGGGTGGATAGATGGATACATGTGTGATGAATGGATGAATGACAGATGGATAAATGGGTGGATAGTTTGGTGAATGGGTGGATAGATAGATGAATAGGTTAATGGATAGGTGGTTGGCTAGCTAGGTGGCTTTCTGGGTGGATGAATGGATGCATGGATGGATGGGTGAACTGATGGATGGATAAATGGATGGATAGCTTGGTGAATGGGTAAATGGATAGATAAACATATTAATGGAGAGACGGCTGGCTGGTTGGCTGGCTGCATGCCTGGATGGATGGACAGATAAACTAGTGCATGCATAAATGAGTGAACAGATGGATGAAGGGAGGGAGGAAGGAAGGGGAGGAAAGGGACAGAGGAAGGGAGGGATGATATGAAGGCATCCAAGAAAACTCTGCCTAGAGTCCCCAGGTACTTCCACTCAAGCACAACCCTATAAAGTTGGCTTCATCATCCATCCATGCAGTCAGCTCAGAGACTGGCACAGGTCAGGCACTCAGCACATGGTAGATCTTTTAGAGACATATGCTGAGGATCATAAAGCAAGTATGGGGCAGAGGTGAAATTCAAATCCAAGTTGTTTGTCTTCAAAGCTGATGTGTTGCAGAGGCAACACAGTGAAAACTGTAAAGCTCTAACATCATCTATCTATCTATCTATCTATCTATCTATCTATCTATCTATGGGGTGTGAATGACAGTCACATCAGCTTGTCTACATTTCTATACCTATGAAATTGTTCTCACTCTTGGATTTACTTCTTAAACTGCATGGTCAGAGAGCTCCATGTTCCTTCTCTAAAACTTTCAAGGGGCAGTGGGACAGCTGCTGGTAGCAAGAGACACTTTCTCTCAAGTAGTTTCCAGATTTCTCCTATGGGCCACCCACTGAGTCAAATGTAACACCTCAAATCACCTAATCTGTCTACCTAAAGAGAACTAAATGAGGAGCTATCCCAGGTCCTGCAGCCAGCTAATGCAATGCTAATTAGAACTCAGGCTCTCCCATTTCTCCACCAGTCTTGGGTTTGTCTCGCTTGCATATTTCACTAAGCAAAAATCATCGTCTTCATCATAAAATAAAGAAATAAAAATCAACTTCTCAAATCCTCACCTTTAAAGAAAATGTGGTTCACCAACACCATGGCTGTCAGAAGGTCAAGGCCTTGGATTACGTCCACAACTTTCCCTTGGGTCTTCTTTTCCACATGGCTATTGATCCTCGCCTGGGCAATGGAGGGGTTGGAGAAATCTGTAGAAAAGACTTCCGCCTCATACAGCCTCTTGACATTGTGCAAGAAATTTGCCTGCAGCTGCAGCTCCTTCTTGACGAAGAGGGCACTTCCCATGTTCAAGATCAGGTTTTTGCTGGGGACAGTCAGTGAGTGGACCAGGCGCTGGAAGCCCTGGTGGATGGCAGACTCTGGTGTGTGTGTGAGGTTGAAGCCTAGGCCCTGGAGAATCTGGGTCTTGGTGACTGAGTGGGCCCCAAGGGAGAGCATGGCCAGGGAAGTAGAGACACTCATGGGGGAGAAGAAGACATTCTGGCTCGGGGTCTCTAAAACTAGCCTGTGGTACAGGTGGAAGGCAAAGTCGGTGTTGAGGGAATACACCTGTGAGGCAGGGATGCTCATTGTGGAGGAAGGCTGGGTGTATCTGCTGGGGTCATTGGCCGGGGCCACGCAGTAGATTGGAGGACAGAGGCCAACAGCAAAGAGAAGTCCATAAAAGGAAGATGCCATTTTGGAGCAAAGTACGTCTGCAAGAGAGGTAAGAACCGTTGAGGGGTAAACTGAGGGTCCAGGCCCTGAATCAGAGACCCTTCAACACCTATGCCATCAGCAGCAGAATGAGGACAGATAGGACGGTTGGCAGAGCTCTCTCATGTAATCTCCTTTGAGCCTCACAATAGCCCCACCATGTAGATATTATCATTGCTTTTGTTTTACTTGCAAATGAGTAAACAGGCTGCAGAGAGCCTGTATAACTTACTGCAGATCACACCGTTCACTTGTCTGTGTTCGGGGTGGGCTTCAAAGTCAGGTCTCAAATTCCAAATCCCATGCTTTTTGCTGTTTCTGCTTCATAGACTTATTTCTTAAGAATTGAGAGTGTGAGAGCAGATCGCACAGTCCCCCCTCTTAGCAGCCAGAAGTGGTTTCTCACCCTTCGGAGGTCCCTCCACACATTCTTTATCCATTTTGTGTAGATCTGATTATTTTCTCACCCTGGCTTTCTGTTCCCAGACACAGGCATTTACTAATGTGTTCATGTCTCTCAAAAAGTGGAAACCTGGAGCAAAAGGCTGTCCTTTCTGCGGTGGTCCTCTGGAGCACTGAGCACTGGGGTTCAATTGCTGATGAGCTACAGCTCTAGCCACATCTGTCTGCTCCCCATTCAAGCCTCAGTTGATAAGTCTTTGACGCCAAGGAGACTTCAGACTAAATGACCTGATGGCAATTTCAAACCCCAACAGGGCTGGGCTTGCATTCTACCCTGACATTCATGGTGAGCAAGTAACCTTTCTGGACTTCTCTGTTTCACCTTTGTAAAACAGAGCTAGTTACCTTACAGAGTTGTTCAGAGGATTGAGTGTGATAAGGCACATAAACTGTGCGTGCTCAATATATTACTTTTACCATTGTTCTGTTGAAGTCAGAGAGAATTTGATTTGGGTAACTCTATCAAGTGATGCTCGCAGGTCTCACCAGCCCTGCCTACAGCACCCTCACTTGTTCAGTTTCATCAGAAGGATTTCATCTGCTTTAACACACCTTTACAGAGGAGCTCCAACTCTGTGGGTTGATCCTGAGATACAGTAGTAAATCGTCATTTTATAGAAGGAAGGTGTATGAATCTAATGCAAGGTGGGTTCTGTGCTCAGTCATAGGGGAAAGCAAAGCAGGTATATGCTCCAATAGGTTACATCTGTTTGAAAGCTTTTCTCTCTCCAATTTTATAATTTCTCCCCCATGACCTGGATGTCCTTCCCCCCCATCACCCTTTTCACAAGCACAGTGCCTTTATAACCCCCCTTGCCCTTCATCAAACTTTGCTCTTTGGTCATTTATAGAACAGTGTGAATGACTGCTACCCACTCTCATCCTTGGGGCACTGGCATGAAGTTTTACTCCTGATTGTGAAGGAAAAACTTTATCCCTGGAACAAGAATTCAGTCAACAGGTGAACAATTATTTCGCCAGAAATGGAGAAGGAAAATACAAAAGAACCTTTGCCCAGAGTGACAGAAATACTGGCACACACAGCCACTTGTCTATGTCAGACTAAGCATCATGTAACAGCAACATTCCCAAAAATTTCTCTGTGGAAATGAAATATGCTAATGAATCATATTTCATTATACCAGGTACAATTTAACTTAGATGGAACTTTTTAAAGAACCCTTTTGCTGAATGAATAATTCTTTTGCAAAAGTGTTCATTTCTCTCTATGTCCATTTATGTGATTGGGCGAGTCCTGTTTTGTAGTTTTGTGTTTTCCTATTTGACTGAAGTGGGGTTTTTTCCCTAAGTTATGCCTGTATCCATCCATTCACCTACTGGACTCTTTGCCCCATGTTCTGAACTGACCTCTGGATCTGCCCCCACCCTGAGTGCCGCATCTCTCCCTTTCTCTGAGAAGGCCATTTTACCCATGCTGTTGTCTTCCAAGTCAGGATACTGATGGTCACTCTGCCTTCTGCAGCCAGCTCCTTCCCCACACTGTTCTTCCTCCCCAGGACATTGCAAGCCCCAGCTTCTCTCCATCTCTATGCCCTTTTCTTGGTCCAGCCCCTCTTAATCTCCCCCATGGACAATCCTGAAGGTTTCTGAACTCATCTCCCTTCTCTGGTCATGTTTCCTCAAAATATTTTTCTTAAGAAACTTCACCAATTTGAGAAGAGACGATCTGCTGGGAGATAGAAGTGTTGGGGCCACAATGGGGGACAAATAGCCAGGGTCCTGGCTCTTAAGGAGCTCACTGGGAACCCTATGACATACGGCATTAAGAGTTGACCCCTTCCCCTCTCTTTGGCCCCACTGCCTTTCCGTGTATTCATCTACAGTCTCTCTGCAGTCAACACCAACAGCAAACAGCCCAGGGTCCACCTCCCTCCCTCCTCTTCCCACTCACCTATGCCCTGCTCAGGTACAGTGTACTCGGCTACAAATGCCCCCACTGGGTGCCACCTTCCTTTGCATGTGGGAAAGCCATTGTTTCTCACCCTGAAAGACTCTACTTAGCTATTACCGGCTTGAGAGGTCCTCTCTGGTCCCTCTCCCCTGTCATGACTTCATCACTTCCTTCTGTCTTCTGCCACCTCTGAAATTTACTTGACTTCTATTACCAGATGAATTATCACTGACCACACACATGCCTTTCGATAATCTCTAGATTCTTTGAATGTGTAATTCATGCATTCAGTCCATTGTGTTGAACATGTGCACTTATTATGCAGGTACTACAGGAGGTGTTGGGGCTACAATGAGGGACAGAGAGACAGGGTCCTGGTTCTTAAGGAGCTGACTGGGAAGATGGGCAATTAGCAAACACCATTAGGCACGTGTGTGTGTGTGTGTGTGTGTGTGTGTGTGTGTGTGTGTGAGTAAGTACAGGTATTGGCACACCTATTCCACAACAAGAAAGCCTTCCAGAGGCAGTGACAGCTGATTGAGACTTGAAAAATGTTAGCAAAGTATAGGGGAAAAGCAGAGAAGAGAAAGATTCAGGCTGGGAGGACCACATGTGCAAGGACTCAGAGGGAACCCAGAGCCAGGCAGCTTTGAGGGACAGAAAAGGTTCTGTGACATGAATCTCAGCACCAGAGAGGCTGGCAGGAAGGGCTGGGGAGTAGGAGAGATGGGCTGCAGAGAGAGGGGGCCCAGGCAGGGATATACTGACTTGGTTCCAGGCCCCAGTCCCCACTGGGGGATGGCTGCAGAGAACCTCAGCAGCAGAGAATTCTGAAGACTATCCTGGCACCTGTCTGTGTTCTTTGCTGCTCTACACAACTGCTTTCTGTCCTCCTACCCCCTTCCCCCACCAGCACAGAGAAGTGCCCATTATAGGGGCTCAGTAGACACTTGATGTGTTGCCGTGAGATGGAGAAGTATTTATACCAGCCTCAGAACTGGGGTGGTGGCTGGGCACGGTGGCTCATGCCTGTAATCTCAGCACTTTGGGAGGCTGAGGCAGGTGGATCACCTGAGATCAGGAGTTTGAGACCAACCTGGCCAATAGGGCAAAACCCTGTATCTACTAAAAATACAAAGGTTAACCAGGCATGGTGGTGGGTACCTGTAATCCTAGCAACTTGGGAGGCTGAGAAAGGAGAATCACTTGAACCTGGGAGGCGGAGGTTGCAGTGAGTCGAGATCGTGCCATTGCACTCCAACCTGAGCAACAAAAGCAAAACTCGGTCTCAAAAAAAAAACAATAAATAAAAAAAAAGGGCTGGAATGGTGAAATGGAAGGCACCTGGAAGAACATGGGACTGAAACCTCGAGTGTCTTTTATTTGATGAGCTTTGTGACAGACGGGGGCTTTTCAGGAAGCCGTGTAAGAATGTGACATCTGTAGGCTTCCCTGTGACAGGCTGGGGTCTACTGTGTTAACTTGGGGTCTGCAGCCCTCTAGACTCAATCACAAAAGGGCAGCACTTGATCTTGATGGCCACTCAGAAGTCAGAGCCTAAGCAAGATCATGCTTACCTTCCTAACCTCAGAGCAGTACTTTCTGTTTAGAGAATAACGTTGTCCTTTCATTGCTTCACCTTCTGAACCGCATCAACTGGATCTATAAGGAGGGCATCTCTGAGGAGAGGTGAGACAATGTCTACAGAATGCCCAGTGTGGCATCTGGCCCATGGTGGACAGGAGACCAAAGCTGCTGCTCTCTTGTGGCTCTTACGATTTTGTATTCCTCCCTTGGAAGCAGGGTGAAGGAAATTGATTGTCCCTGGCAACTCATAACCATGGGAGAGGGGATCAGGTGAAAGAAGAGGATATCAGCCACATACAGGGGTATGCCACAACCACCAGGGGTCTGTGCCCCTTTTGGGGAGGCTGGGGCAGGTTGTTCTCAGGGGCCCCCACTGACACTGCATCGTCCCTCCCAGAGAACCTCCATCCGCATCAGCAGAGGTGGCCTATTAGACATGGTCTCCATGCCCCAAGTCTTGTTTCTTCTGGGCTTGGGTTGAGTAGGGGAGATCCACCTGAAGTCGGGGAGTTGGCTAGTAAGTGTCCTGACCCATTAATGGTACTGCCTCCATGTGACTTCAGGTAAGTCTCTGCTTTTCACAAAACCTCAGGAGGAGGTGGTCTCAAAAGGCCCCTCCCTCTCTTCTGAGTCTGGGATCTATGTCTGAGGGCCCCCAGGTCATTGCATTCTTGGGGGAAAACCCTGGCTGGAGCTCATTCAGTTGGCTTTTAAAGTCCACCATACTTGGCCTCTCCCCACCCTGAACTCCTGTCGTCCTGTGGCCACCCCTTCTTTCTCCCAGCCCTGCCAAGGCCCTTGCCCCTCTCTTGGCTGTGGCCTGGGTTTATGTGAGTGTTCAGCCAGTTGGCTCTGCTCGTCGTTGGGGTGACAGGGACACTCTGCCATCCCCAGGGCTTACCTCTTCTGGGCCTCTCCCTCCCAGCTACCACAGCCTGCATTCCACCTTCCATTGTCTCTCACCCACTCCCATCTCCAAGTGCTCATCCACCCAGCAGACAGGGTGAGCTTTCTAAACGCTGATCTGGTGTGTCATTCACCTCAAATTCCTCAATGGCTCCCCACTGAGTTCAGGAAAAACGCTCAAGCTCCTGGCATTCAAGGTCCTTCTCTATTTGGCCCTGACTTACGTCCCCAGCTTCACCTTTGAGGACCCAGTTGTTAGCATTTCTCAATTCCACCCCATCCCCTGTCTTCATGTGCCTCTTTATCCAGCTTGGGTGTCAAGGGCTTCATTTCAACCCAATGTGCTTCACCCCCAGACCTTTGTCTTCATGTCCCGGTCCAGTAGCAAGTCTCCATGTGTGGCAGAACCTACCTGTTTGCCCCTTCCCTGCCAAGTGCTGCTGGACAAGGGTTTCTGTAAGGCAGCCTGGTCCACTGTGGGTTCCCAAACACCAGCCTTTATCTGCCTGGCAACATGTAACTCATCAGCTCACCCTCCCATTGACTTCAGGGAATACTTTCGCCTTTTCCATGTCCTTAACCTTTTTATTCCAGGGTGGAATGGACGCTCACCCTACTACATATGCGTGTGTGCCCACATGCATGCATACACACACACACACACACACACACACACACACACACACACACTTGGCAGACAACCTTGCCTCCTATTTCACATAAAAGAGATTCTATGAAAAGGAATTGTCTCAACTTCCCTCAAAGGGCATCCTCTCTGCCTATCCCTACTTGATCTGCCCTCCTTTGATGGCCAGCCCCACTTCCTGAGCCTTGGAAAGTATCTCTTCTCTTCATCTCAGGATGCTTCTGCCTCTCTTTTCTGCACTTAAACACGCCCTCTCAACCTGATTCTTGCTGTTAGCTTGGAAACATGTTCAAGTCTTGCTCGTTAAGACAAAGAGACCAACAATGCCACAACAAAAACACTCCTTTCACCCTCTCATTTGCTTCTAGCCGCTGCTCTATCTCCACACTCCTCCCCTTGTGGCCCAAATTTTCAAGAGCTGTGTATTCATGGTCTCCAACTCACTCACTGGTCCACTCTAGCCTGGCTTCTGTATCCACAAAAATGTGACTCAGGTGCTTCTAAAAGCCAACTAATGTGTCTAGGTTCTCATCTTACTTGACTTCCCAGTAGCATTTGACACTGAACACCATGCTCTGATCCAGTCCCTCCCTCTGGCTCAGACATTCCCAATATCTCTGTACCTCTTCCTTACCCATTTTTGCAGGTTCCTCTTCTCCTGCTCTGTCCTTGTATGGTTGGCGAGTCCTGGCACTTGCTTACTTGGTTGTAGCTCTCTCCTCACTTTAATCTCTCCTCTCCCTCCAGCTGATTACATGCCACAATACCCATGGCTTCATTATTAAGACAAGCAAATGTCTTAGTATTCTTTTTAGTCTCCAGCTCAGTCCTTTCCTCTGATCTCTGTATGTCTAACTGCCTACTTGATATAACCTTCTGATGTTGAAATAAACCTTCCATGCAGTATGAACCACAATGAACTCAGATTCCTTCCCAAAGAGCATCTCCCAGCAACAGCCACAGCTGAAACCCCCTTTCGACATTTCCATCACTGGCTCCACCATTCACCTAGTTAGTTAAGCCTATGAGACATCCTTGTACTTCCTTCTTCTTTATGTCAACATATTCCCAGTTTTGTCAACTTTACCTCCTTTAAACGTTGCTCAAGTCCATCCACTTTTCTCTGCCTCTACTCTAACAGGCTAGTTGTGCTGTTATTTTGTCTTGCCTGGGATACTACAAAGCCTCCTAACAGCTCTCTCTGCATACTCTATCCTGCTCTTTCAATTCACTCTGCATGTGACAGCTAGAATAGTCTTTTAAAACTCAAACCTGACTATGTCATTTACTATTTTAAAATGTCTCAATAGCCTCTGATTTCCCAAAGTAAACAATGAAGTCTTAACTTGCATAGCCTGGGCTCTGTTGACCCCTGTAACTTCATCACAGATCATGGAGACCTTTGCCTTTGACATGTGTGTTAGGCCATTCTGCCCTGTTTTTTGATGCTCACATGTGACTGGTAATAAGCAAGGGGAACTCAGGGTGATGAAAAGTCCTGTAGCTACTTAAAGGAAAGTTATGCAGGTAGATATGTAAAGTTTGAGTTGACTTACACTTTTGGCCAATACAAAGTAACTGATATTGGTTGCAAACAGTTGTAAACAGATAGAAAACTTGACAAAATTTATGACACTATTGAGAATTTGAAAAAATATATAAAACAATTCAGACATTAGAGAACAGGCAGGGAAGGAAAAAAATGAGATAAGCTCTACAATTGTCCCAATTTTCTGCCTAAGGACACTTTCTGGGTGTGTTGAAGAAAACTCAAGGAAAGCATGGTAGGCTTGCTGAGCTTAGGAGACAGACATCAGAGTTTGAGAAAGCTGAGGAAGCTACAATTTGTGCAGTGAAGTGCTAGAGGAGAGCTTTAGAAATGTGTATAGAGGTCTCCTTAAGTTCAAAGCTAAGTGCTAAGCTTTGCATGCATAAAGCGAAATTCCCCATGGCTGGTCAATGTGCATATACACACGGAAGAACAAAAGAAACCTAACGTGAAGGTATAAAAAGAACAATTCCCAGAGTTCACAAAACATGAGGATATATTAAGGTTATGACCATCCAAAGTAGAAAGACCTGGAACATTCAGTAGGGACCCAGAAGTGTCACATCTTGGCATTATGCCTAAATTAACTTTGAACTAAAGCTGCACTTGACCCAACTAACAAAACTTAAAAACATGCCTTGACAAGTTCAAGCAGATCTGTAACTTATTGACTTTTAAAACAAATGTCAAACACTGCAAAGGAAGACAACAAAATCCAGACAATAAAATTGTAATGTTATGATGTCCAGCATCCAATCAAAAATTGCTAGACATTCTAAGAATAGGAAAATGTGACCCATGACCAGAACAAAAGTTAAGCATCAGGAACAGGCTCAGACATAATAGAGATTAAGGAATTTACAGATAAGAACTTTAAAACAGCTACTTAAAATATGCTTAAATAATAAAAATGTTACTCTAATGTGAGAAAAATCAAACATCTGGAGATGAAAAACTTAATATCTGAAATGAAAAATTCACTGACTAGGTTTAACAGCAAATTTAGTACTATGGAAGAAAAGATCTGTAATCTTGAAATTATATTAATAGGAACTATTCAAACTGAAGACAGCAAGCTGGAAAATAATAATAATAATAATAAAAGTCTCAGTGACTTGTGGGACAACATCAATGGTCTAACATATGTGTAATTGGAGTTCTAGGCAAAAAAGGTTGGGGGGAGTGGAGAACAGAAAATTTTGAAGAAGCAGTGAGCAGAAATATTTGTGATACTTGTGTACTTTATGTGAACTATACTTAAATAAAAGCCAAAACACAATGCATTGAAATGAATGCCACCCTGCTGTTTCTTTCTCAACTCTCTAAGATCACACAATTCTCAGTTGGCTTGAACCACCCATCCCAGTCTCCTTACCTGACACACTCCTTTTCATCCTGCCAGCTCCAGCTCAGAATCACCCACTGCACCCACTGCACAGTCTTCTCTAGATCCCCTAGAAAGTCTGCCCCTCCCTTCACAAACACCTGGAGCAAACCACAGCAGTTTATCTACTTGTATGTCTGTCTCCCTGATTAGACAGTCTTGACTTTGTGTGGCATCCTCCAGGGCTGGGACTTTTATTAGCAAGTGATAAGGGAAAGCAGTAGCAGAACACATGGGAATGTGAAGAGGAAGGAAGAAGTGGGAGGGATGTTGGGAACCCTGAGGGCTGGTCACTGTTGACTAACCCACACCCAGGCACTTTTGTAAAGATTCATAGCTGGTGAAACACAGAGAGGCAGGCTGAAGAAGTATTGGAAGTAAGTATCAAGCTTAATTGGGATCTCATTAAAATGCAAATTCCCAGGTCCCATGCAGAACTACCCAATCAGATCTTTCAGGGAAAGATGAGAAGACTTGAGAGTGGGGAGGGCTGGGTGCTTCTCCCCCCTACCCTCACCTCTGTCCTTGCCCCCGAGAGAAGCTCTTCAGGGTTTCCACTAGCTCCGAGGCCATTGGTGGCTGGGGCCTCAGGACCACCTGAAAAGTAAAGATCTATTTATCTCCAAATCCATAAAACCAAGGCTGCTGGAGTAGCAACCAGCCGGGAGAAGTTCCCCATGGGCCCATAAAAATGGAGCCTTCTCTCAAGTCCATCCTCCTCCATGGAGCCTCTCTTGCTATGTCCAGGCCTTTCTGGGATCCTCTTGGGTCCCTGGCTACAGGATCTCTTGCCTGCCTCACGCAATCTAACGCTTCTGCTCCATTTCCGATTTATTGGAGATATTCATACTACTTTTGAAACTGGCTGCATCTTTATACTTTTCTATTTGAATACTTATTTTAATATTTCACCCATTGTTTCTCCTAAGAGTGGAGAAGATTGGGTGCCTCAAGGCTTCCCTTGCAGTGCCATCTTAGCTAGAGGCTACCCTTCGGATTGTCAAGAGGCCTCCCCAGCTGAGATCCGCAGTCCCCACCGTGGATCTGTCTCAGGAAGTGCAGCTCCCTGCCACCTCTTCTACTGCAACACTGTTTGTTTCTTAGCCTGCCCAGTGTGATCACCTGACTTCCAAGAATCTGAACCAAGCTGAGGGTAGAGATGGGGAAGGAAGATAGATCCAGACCGGACCCCATACCCTGAGGAGTTTTGTCTGTCTGTTAATTAGTCTATTTTTTGTTCTTGTTGTTGTTTTGTTTTTGGCAAGGGGTCATTATTTCAACATCATGGGACACATGGGATTCCTACCCCAGCAGGGATCTTCATCCTGGAGGGCCCCTTTTCCTGCCTTGCCCAGGAATTTGTGATTCCTCCGTTCACATCATGGTGAAAGAAACAACTATCAAAAAGCTGTCTGTGCTGGAAGAACGTTCAATGTTCATGGAAGTCCATCCAGTGGACTGCCCTTCCCACCCTAGAGGACTCTAAAAGCCAGTACTCTATGGATACCTGCTCAGTAGATGCCGAGTGGGTGCATGTGCGCTATAGCTTTGAATCCTCCGAAGACCCTGAAAGATCAGTATTACTATCCTTACATCATAGAGATGCAAAACTAAGGACTGGACCACCAAATGACATGCCTAACATCACAAATCAAATAAGTGGCACAGCTGCAAATTTGACCTCCGCCTGTCTGACTCCAGGGCTTCCCACCAACCTCCAGCCTTTGCTCAAAGTCCTTAAAATGAAAGACCACTGTATGTGACATGTATCCTGTATTGGATTCTGGAACAGAAAAAATATATTCATTTAAAAAGATGGTGAAATTCAACTAAAGTCTGCAGTTTGATGAATAGTAAGCTACCAACATTGGTTCCTCAGTTATGACTGATGTGTCATAGTCATGGAAAATGTTAGCATTAGGTGAAGCTGTTGAAGGGTGCATGGAAATTCTGTGGACTCTCTTTATATCTTTTACCTGAAGCTAAAATTATTCCAAAATTAAAAAAAAGAAAGAAAAGCCAATCAGTCAAGGACATAAATCAGGAAAACATTCCAACGTTGGCCAAGCACTCCATGGATCAGGGAGATGACTGCTCTGTTCACAGGGTAAACAATCTCATGTGGTTTCTGCCCATGACGTGGAATCACTCAGTGGCAAAGTCCTCCCTCTTCTAGTTCTCTTTTGATCATCCTGAGCTCCCCCAGGAGTGAGTCTTGGCTTGGTGCCAGCCCATCTTTACCACCATCTTAGACTTGGTGACTTTCCTTTCTAACAAGGGTAAGCAAACCAGAGGCTGGGAGTCTGCAACCCGCGACAGTCTTGGTGGAATTTAGTCACAGCATTAGTTTTGTTGTGTGCATCGTACTTTGTACTGTGGCGAGTTGTGCTAGTTTCTATGTATGACTGCAATATTCGTTTTTCTATTTAAACAGATTTCCTTTTCTTAACATGAATTGATTTAAGGATAGGTCTTAAGTGAGTAATAGTAAAAAAGGGATGGGAATTCAGCCCTAATCACAAAAGTGGTTTGGGAATGAATACAATTTGAGAAACAGCACCAAAGGAGAGCTGATTTCCAGAAGAGAAAGGAGGTCTTGGCTTTGCACTCTGTGGAAAAACCTGAGCACCGACGTGGTGGCCCAGCAGGGCCAGGAACATGCTCCTGGCTGGTTCTGAAGGGGACACTGGGAGACGGGGAGGAAGCAGGCATGTGACCTCACCTCTGCTTGAACCAAGTCTCTGTCTCTCCTGTCCACCCTGGCTTCTCCATCCCCGGAAAGTATGCCTGGCACACAGTAGATTCCCAGTAAGTATTTATCGACTAAACAAATGAATTTTACTATTATTATGATGATGCATTATTGACTAAACAAATGCATTTTGATATTCATAAAACTTTGGAGCCAGTTCTATCACTTCCCATGTGAGCATCAAAGTATTGCCCCAAATAGAAGGATCTTCTGGGGGCATCCAGGGCAACCTCATCACTGCACAAATGGACAGTGTACGCCCATGAGGAAGAAGGTATTTGCTCCAGCCACATGGTCAGTGTCTGGGAAAAACTGGGCCAGGAACTAGTACTTCCCATCTGTTATCACCCTTACCAACACACCAGTCTGTCACTTCTGTCATGTGCCCAAGGGAATGACCGCAGCCCAGGCCCGCGATATTACAGGCAAATTGGGGACAGATGGGAAACCAGACCCCTGGCACCCAACCCCTGCTGGAAGAGGCAGAAAGCCTCCTGCTTGAAGGCTGCACAGAGGATTTCTGCCTCGTGTAGGAGGCCAAGCTGGACCACACCAAGGCAGCCTGTCTATCCTAGGCCTCTGACACTGGGCACCTTCATTCTTGGTTAGGGCAAATCTCTCTCCTATGTGTCAAGTCCACCTTTGCATGAGCATCACTCAGGCCAAAGTCTCCAGAGGACTGTGCAGCAGAGACCTTGAAGGGGAGAATCATACAACTCACTGTCTCAGCAGGGAGGCCAGCTGTGACCCCTGCCAGCATCACTGGCACCTCTAGTCGCCCTTACCCGCTCCACGTAATGTCTCCTTCCTTCCTTCCTTCCTTTCTCTTTCTTTCTTTCTTTCTTTCTTTCTTTCTTTCTTTCTTTCTTTCTTTCTTTCTTTCTTTCTTTCTTTCTTTCTTTCTTTCTTTCCTTCCT
>NW_022436960.1:8793312-8904955 GCF_009761245.1 Sapajus apella | reverse complement strand
TCTTTCTTTCTTTCTTTCTTTCTTTCTTTCTTTCTTTCTTTCTTTTTCTCTCTTTCTCTCTTTCTTTCTTCTTCCTTTCTTCCTTTCTTTCTCTTTCTTCTTCCTTCCTTCCTTCCTTTCCTTCTTTCTTTCTTTCTATCTTTCTTTCTTTCTTTCTTTCTTTCTCTTTCTTCTTTCTTTCTTTATTTTTCTTCTCTTTTTCTTTCTTCTTTCTTTCTCTTTCTTCCTTTCCTTCCATCTTTCTTTCTCTTTCTTTTCTTTCTCTCTCTTTCTTTCTTCTCTCTTCCTTTTCTCTCTTTGTCCTTCCTTCCTTCCTTCCTTCCCTCTCTTTCCCTCCTTCCTTCTCTCCCTCCCTCCCTCTGTCCCTTCCTTTTCCCTATCCCCTTTCCCCTTTCCTGCCTCTCCTCCTCTCCTCTCCTCTTCTCTCCTCCCCTCTCCTCTCTTCTCCTTTCCTTTCCCTGAGTGTCCTCTCCGTGTGGGGCCAGAGAGGGGCTTTTAGGGGCTTGTGAATAAAATATATTCAGTGAACATTTGTTGAATGGTTGGATGGATGGATGAACTGATGGGACAAATAAAAGCCACAAGTGCTCAGGGGACTTGTATTTGGTCCCAGTTCTGTGGCTATCTGGCCGTGGGACCTTGTGCAAGTGATGTGATCTTCCTGAGCCTCAATTTTCTCATCAGTATAATGGGATAGTCACACCAACTGGAAGGCTTGTGGGCCAGTGAGGCGGGGAAAGCACCCGTGCAGTTACAGGCTTCAATAGGCATCTAGGAAGTGTTGGTTACGTCAACAACAAAATCCACTCATTCATTCACTCATTTATTCACAAGGTCGGTCAGCTCACAAATATGTGACCTGGGGAGGCTTCTGAGAAGGAGTAGGGGTTGATCTTCCCTGGAAGACTAGTGACACACTGGTGGTGGGAGTGGGAGAGGATGAGAAGCAAGGAGAGCATCCAGGGAGGGTGGGAAGATGTAGGGAGGTGGCACGCAGACCCACAAGAAGGAGCAGGTGAGCAGGCACAACCACATCCCAGTGGGCAGGCCTGCCAGGCTAAGGCATGCGACTCCCCTCCCAGAGGAGAGGGGAGCTTTGGAGGGGGCTGGGCGTGTCTGGCAAGGGTGATTGGCAGGGTAGTTTTTTGTTTTTTGTTTTTTTTTTCCAGCAAGCGCTTGCTGCATGTGTGCTCTGTGGCATTCACTGGCATGGGCACAGGGGTACAAAGACAACTAGTCTGCAGGCAGAGGGACACACAGCATATGGGCTTGCCTGATCACTCCCACACCTGCTGCAGCCCGCCATAGTTCTTGAATTAAAGACCAGCGCCCCTCTGTGGCCCACAAGTTCCCACATGCCTCTCAGCCTGCTCCCACGCCTTCTTGCTTACTTTGCTGTTCTGACAACACTCATCTCATTTCAGCTCCTCACCCATGTCACTGCTGACCTCAGGGCCTTTGCACAACTGTTCCCACTGCTTGGTGGGGTCTCCTTGGGCTCCCAACCTTACTTCTTCCTCTTTTTAACTTTTTCAAAATAGAACTTATTTTTGCAGTGAATAATACAAATGTGGCTATGAAAGCAGACAATTATATTTAAAAATATTTAGGATATGCAACGGTCATTTTAAAAACAGAATTAGTTAAAGGGAAGATGAGTGAAAAACTCAAACATGGCTGATTCCTATTGGTATACTTAGAAATACCAACCAGTATTTCATTTATTATTAATCATGATGGAAAAACAGCCCTATGTGCAGTTTTAATTCCTAACTACAGTTTAAAAACAGATGAGTTCCCAGCATTTGGAGCTCTTCCTAAATATTACATTCTGGGGAAGCCTTTCTTGGGTGCTCGGGCTGGACACGACCCCTCTCTGACACCCTTTGCAAGTTCTGCAAAGTCTCCTTTACGGTGCCCACTGCAGCTCATGACAGATGTGTGTTTACTGGATTCGTGGTGGCTTCCCTCACTGAATATTAACCCCATGGAGCCAGGAGCCGGTCTACATGTATTGACAGTGAGCTCAGAGATTGCAGCCCGGAAGTCATCATTTAATGGAGGATTGACTGCAGCCCACATGGGGCTGGAGGGAACATTCAGACCCACCCGCCATGCTCAAGCATGGAGGCGAGGGTTTTGGAAGGCTGCTTGGAAGAGGGTGCTTGGAAGATGCTGAAAAGGTAGAGAGGAGTTCATAAAGAGGTCCTAATGGGTATTAAAGGGTGAGTAGGAGCTTGTTAGGCTGGAGGAGGGAATTCCCATTAGAGGAGATGGCAGAAGCAAATGCCTGGAGGGCAGAGTTTGGGAAAACTTTGGGTCATCACAGACACTGGAGAGGGCCGGTAGAGGACCATGGCAGGGGCTGTCTATTGCATGCCCCCGTGCCAGGCATGACGGCCTTGCAACCTCACGTGATCTTCAGAGGTAGGTAGGTAGATAGAGGGTATTAGTCTCTACCTTAGCTGCTGGAGGTAGATATTATGACCTTCTCTCAGTAAATGAAGCGGCTGAGGCTCAGAAAGGTTTAGTGGCATGCCCAAGTCACCTGGCCACTCAATGGCTTGTCTGGCACTGCCACATCCCCAGTGTGATCTATTGTGCACCTGAGACAGTGGCTAAGGGTTTCTGTGTCTTTCCATATCCACCCCTCAGGTTGGGGCAGGGGAAATTATGTTGGCAAAGGGCTGGGCAGGGATTCCCAGCCTTTTTCCCAGGTCTGTGTCCCTGTGCGGGGTCTCAACCTTCTCCCCCACCCACACCTTCTTCAAAAGGGGCTGCGCACTTTGGGCTCCCAGCCTCAGCCCTCATCCCTGTTCACGAGCCCCAGGTGGTCTTCTCCTCCAGCATCTGGGACCCCTCCCTTCCTGCCCCAAACCAGAAGATGGGACACTTGCTGCCTGTGGCTAACCCTGAGGCCACTAGGAAGCCACTTCACCTCTCTGAGCCTCAGTTTCCACGTCCGACATAGGGACGCCCATTCTGGCTGCTCAGAAGGCACCTGTGTCCAGAACACAAAAGACACCATGAGCTGCAAACTGCTAAACACGCCCGGGGAAATGATAAGCGGCGCCAGCCAAGGCTTCCCTGTGTCAAGCCAGCCAGTATCCTCTCCTCCCCAAACACCTGAACCCGTGGGAATTCCCTGCATGAGAGGAAGGAACCTGATGCCTGAACTGAGCCTGCCCCAGGCAGGGAAACTGTGCAGGGCCCTGCGAGTACCCAGTGTGCTCTGAACCTGTGCACTGGCCACCTCTAGTGGCCACAGGCGACCCTGCAGGGCCACATTTTATGGGGCTGGTGCAGGGACCTCACTCACCCTTCAATTGAACTTGCTAACAGGTTTAAACCGAAGGACCTGCCTTTGACAACAAGATGGGGAGGAGGCAGGGGAGGGAGGGTGCTGGGATCTTCTTTAGTGACTGAAATAGACAAAGCTGGCGGTAAGTTCTAGCTGCTACTCTAGATTTCATCCTTCTAATGCTGCCTGAGGGGCTGGACTGACCGCATCCCTGTTTCCCCATCCACCTGGATGCCTGGCTGAGCCCAGAGCTCCCACGTGGACACTCTGGGGAGGATAATTGGCCAAGGGCTCACAGAGGGGGACCAACTTTTCTAAAGCACAGAGCTAGCTTCCTCAGAGCCCCAGAGGGAGTGGCAGGATTCTCACTTCAGAAATAAGAAGACAGGCTCAGAGAGGGTTTGTGGCTTTCCCAGAGATACCTCATTCTGGGATTTGAACTGCAGTCTCTCACTCCAGACTCCAGGTACTTTCTGTGGCCCATAGCTTCTCCAAATTACCCACCAACAGCCGGTCAACCTGGGGCAGGGCTGTGGGGAGAAACGTTTGTTTATTAAATCACAGAGTCCCTCAGCCTACTGGAGGGGAGAGGACAATGCCCCTAAGTGGGCGGAGGTGGAGCACTGAATCCCAGCATTTGAGTGGGCAGGAAGGAAACGGGGCACAGGGGTTCCTAGAACTTGCAATTTTGCTCATTCGAGCAGCCTAGGGAGATGGTGACGGTGAGGGACTGAATTGACTGTGCCTGTGACTTCCATCTCTGGAAGATGAAACGTGTTTAGCCCCAAGCCATGTTCAGGGTCTGCAGCAAGCAGGAATTTGCCTTTATTGAGGGTTAACAATCTTTCCCAGGAAGAGCACGGAAGATATTTTCTCGTCATAAATCAGTAGAAGATAGGGCATGTCTATCTTGCTCCTTTATTTTTCAGTAGGGTTAACAATCTTTCCCAGGAAGAGCAAGGAAGATATTTTCTCGTCATAAATCAGTAGAAGATAGGGTTTGTTTATCTTGACGACGAGTGGTGTCTCCATGGGCAGAGTCTGTGCTCCGGTGCCGGCGGCCCCCTCTGTGCCCCTCTCATCCATCTTCAGCTTAGCCTTGTGCACAGCCTGTGGAAGCCAAGGTCAAAGTCAGGGACTGCCAAGCTGCTCGGTAACCATGGTGGGCCAGAGACCCAGAGAGGATCAGGGAGGGCAACAAGTTGGTCAAAGCCATGCAGCACAGCAGTAACTTGGCTGGTATCAGCCACCCCAGGGTTCCTGTCTCTTTTGTCATTATTGCTGGAGAATATTTGACAGGTAGATGCCACGTGAAGGAAAAGATGGTGCAGGGGGAGCATCAGTTATGGGGCTTGGTGGGGGGACAGATGGAGTGGCGTTTTCTTCTCTTTCTCATGGGTTACAGGGAAGCATCAATCATAGCCGTGGCAGAAAAGGAGGTGAAAGTGAGATGGTGGGATCCCTACCCAGAAGCCTCCAGCACCCCCTTTCATCTGCCTGGTGGATGATTAGGAGGGAGAAGGATTCTGAATTAGCTTTTTGAGATGACGCATCCCAGACCCACTCCAAAGGCATCAACATCTGTAAACAGGTGATCAGCACTGGGACACTGACAGGACTGTGTGAGATCCTGGCACATTTCTTTCTAGTCTCCAGAATTCTCACAATTTTACTTGCAGAAAACTGGACAGTATCCTGTGTTAGAATCACAGCTGTCAGCAAATGTAACTACAGAAAGAAATGAGCCATTGGACCCAACAAGACCTTCAGAGCTGACATTGAATGTTTGTGGGAAGTCTGTGGGAAAGCTCGAAAGTGAGAACATTCTAGTAATTCTGTTTCTTTTTTTTTTCCAGAGTTTTTTTTTTTAATTTATTTTTTATTTTTTTAAAATTTATTTTATTGCATTTTAGGTTTGGGGGTACATGTGAAGAACATGCAAGATTGTTGCGTAGGCACACACGTGGCAGTGTGATTTGCTGCCTTCCTCCCCATCACCTACATCTGGCATCTCTCCCCTTGCTATCGCTCCCCAAAACCATCATTCTCAGCAAACTGACAGAAGAGCAGGAGATCAAACACCGCATGTTCTCACTCATAGGCGGGTGTTGAACAATCTAACTGTTTCTTACGTCAGCGTGAAAAGTACAGTGGAATCTGTGCCATCTGATAGAGAGCAGTGGGCTCAGCTTGGCAAGCTGGATCCCTCCCAGCCTGGCTTGAACCTCCCACTTCATCTCCGACTAAGCACCCAGTCCCCACCACCTACTGCTCCATGATATCCAACCCCCAGCCTTGGCCACGCTGCTGCACCCGTCACGGCACCCATCTCTGCTTGTGGAAATCTTTCCCCTCCTTCAATGCGTTTTTAACCCCAAAGTAGGGTTGCCAGGTAAAATACAGGACATCCAGTGAAATTTGAATTCAAGTTAAATAATGAATATGTTTTACTGTAAGTATGTCCCGTGCAATATTTGGAACATACTGACACTACAAAAATTATTCATCGTTTATCTAAAATTCAACTTTAATTGGGTATCTTGTACTAAATCTGCGAAATCCAGTGACCCTACCTGTATGATGCTCTCTTCTCACCCCAGACAGTCAGGTGCTCACCTTTGCCAGAGATCACAGGGCCCTTTGCATGATCATCTCTTCCTATGCGGCACATGCTTACTGCTAACTCTTAAGAACTGTGTGGCTTTGGGCGCGGTGGCTCATGCTTGTAATTCCAGCACTTTGGGAGGCCGAGGTGGGTGGATCACCTGAGGTCAGGAATTTGAGACCAGCCTGGCCAACATGGCTAAACCCTGTCTCTATTAAAAATACAAAAAAGTTAGCCCGGTGTGGTGGTTGGTGCCTGTAATCCCATCTACTCGGGAGGCTGAGGCAGGAGAATCGCTTGAACCTGGGAGGCGGAGGTTGTAGTGAGCCAGGATGCACCACTGCTCTCCAGCCCGGGCAACAAGAGTGAGACTCCATCTCAAAAAAAAAAAAAAAAAAAAAAAGAAAGAAAAAAGAAAAGAAATGTGTGGCCTTTGAGAGAGAGTCTGAATCTGGGTCAGACCTAGACCCGTTCGAGGCCTGGTAACTGTTCTAGGCCTTGATCAACATTTGCTACATTGAATTGATTTCCCAAATAGCAGCAGTTTGAAAGACTAGAAGCATGAGGCTGGCAAGGGTTATGTGGTTTTCCCAGGATCACAGGGTTGGTAAGGGGCTGGATTCATGGCCACCTCAACTGGGGGGTAGAGTCCTGGCCCTGACAGCCACTGTGACCCTGGGTCTGGCCCGGGGCTGGGCAAAGGCCCCTGTGCTGCAGGAACAGAGTCAAACCCGGCGGGCTTACCTCGCTCACTTTCAGGCTGCGACGAGGGGAGATCTTGGTGAGATCACCATGCTGCTCAAAGATTTTGGTGACACCCATGTAGGAAAGGGTCTTCTTCAGGTCAAAGGTGCCTGTGATGTAGAGCCTGGGCACAGACACATCCACGACCCTGGGAAATGGACATGACAAGGGTGAGTGGTCGAGCCCCGTTGTTGTGCAGGGCAAGCCTCAGGATACATGAGGAACGAAACATCTGTCCTCCAGCCCCAAAGGTCTCTAATCTCTCTCCATCCACGCAATGAGGAGGGGCTCCTTCACCCTGGGACCGTGGTTTCAAAACACCATATGCTCTTTGCACTGTGTTCCTGCTTCCCAGCACACCTGCCCCAGGGCCCTCATCCACAGGGGGTATTCTCAGTCCCTCCGAATCTCCGGGCCCCTCAGCCAGTCCCTGAAGATGTCCTCACTGCAGTCTCTGCTATGCCCGAGCCCCGAGCCCATCCTGACCCCAGAAGACCTGACACTGGAGGCAACAGGGCACCCAGGATCAGGAGCTAGACAGCACTGAGTTCAAATCTACACTGTCTCTCATGAGCTCTGCAACTTGGGGCAAGTGAGCTTCCCTTTGTAAGTCACTTGTGCGAGAAGAAAGATGATCATCAATACCTCACTAGGGGTGCTAAGGCAAATGCAGACAAGGCACTCAGCAGACAGCTGGTGCTTAGCAGAGAGCAGGCATCCATCCAGCAGCTTCACACCCTCTGTGGCCAGACCGATCAGCCTCCTGTCTGGAGTCTAGGGCCAGGTGCTCCTGAGGTACCTTCAGGCCTGGATTCCTGTTCACCTGGCTGGCCCTGCACCTCATTTCCCACCTACCCAAAGACCTCATTCCTGCCTATGTGTCCTCTCTCTCCTGTATCACCCATAAACAGAGGCCCTCTGATCCTCCTCTGGAGCAGGCCGCACGATAGAGTGACCCTATTCTCAAAAACTAACGTCAAGAGACCTTTCTTGGCCTTGAATAGCCTCTCCAGCTGCCAGCTCATTTCTTGTCTTCCTTTTATAGCAGAGGTTGTCTCTGCCAGTTATTTCCACTCTTTCCCATGATTGCCTCAGTCCACTCCAGTCAGCTCTTTGACCTCAATTTTCTACAGAAGCAACTCTTTCCAGAGCCCCTGTTGATGCCCAGCCTTCCACGTCCCAGAGCTGACTCACAGCGAGCCGCACCTGACAGTAATCCCTTTCTCCAGGGTGAAGCGTTCCAAGCCCGCCCCTCGAGCCTTCCCTCCTTCCCCTGATGCCTGCCCCTTCCTGGCTCCACCCCTCCCATCTCTATGGGCTAGGCTGCTGCTTCAGGCCTCAGACCTTGCTCCCCTTCTCTTTTCCACCTTCACTCCCTCCCCATGTATGCCACTCAGTCTCATAGCTTTAACTATCGACAGCCCCAAAGACTCCCACATTTACCTTTCCACTCATTCAGTTACTCAACATTTATTAAATGCCTGCTGTATGCCAAGCATTGTTCTAGGTGCTGGAGGCACATCTATGCACAGAACAGGCAAAGCTCCCTGCCCCTGACTGTGTGTTCTAGCAGGGAAGACAGGTGATAGAATCAACACAACAAAAAGTACCACCTAAACCAACATACACGTACTGGTAGTATGCAGAAGGCAGTAAGTGCCATGGAAAAATATATACAGATCAACTTGCAGGAATCAAGGCTGGGGCCTAGGTTTGAGCAAAGTTTGAGGCAAGCAAGGGAGTTTTTTTCCTGAAGAAAATGGGGAGTCACTGTAGGGTTTTGAACAGAGGAGTGACATGGTCTTGCGTAGGATTTAAAAGGATCATTCTGTTTCCTCTGTGAAGATTATACTCTTATAACCTTAAGGTGGTGGTGATGTGTGTGAAGTGGGGATGGGCAAAAATCGATGCTGGGAGACCATTCGGAAGCGGGTGTGGTCGTCAGATGTTGGGAGCCGTAGAGATGACGGGGAAGCACAAATTCCAGATGTAGTTTGCTGTAGGCTAAAGGGGTTTCCTGACAGACTGAATGGGGCATTTGAGAGTGGTCAGGGTGACTCCAAGGTTTTTGGCTTGAGCAACTAAAAAGATGGAGTCGCCATTGACGGAGACGGGCAAGCTCGGAGAGCTTCACTGGAGACAGATCAGGATGCCATTTTGGATATGTTGACACTAAGCTCCAATTGCACATCTGGGGGGGATTCTGGGTAAACAGAAAGATCCATGACTCTGGAGTTTGGGGGAAAACAGGGTCTGGGGCTAGAAGCGTGGCAGTGGTGGTAATAGAGGTGGTGTTAAAGCTCTGAGCCTGTGCGCCCACTCAGGGGTAAGGATAGACAGAAAAGAAAGCTGGGGATTGAGCCATGAGACACTCACCTCTGAGGCCTGGAGGAGGAGAGGGGTCTCCAGCAAAGGAGACTGAGGAGGGGAGAGGCGGGAGGCGCTGTGAGAGCAGAGAGGTGGAAGCCAAGAGAAGAGCGCCTTAAGAAGGCGGAGACACCAACCGGCCCAACAATGGGTCCTGAGACTGACTGCTCCACAACAGAGACACCCTTGGTGCCTGGGAAGGGAGCTCTCCATGAGAAGTGGGCACAGAAGCTGGACTAGAGTGGGCTTAGGAGGGGATGAGAGGGACTAGGGGCCATGAATAGAGGCAACTGCTTCATGGTATTCACCTGCAAAGGAGCAGTGATGAAATGAAGGAATAACTGGGAAAAAGCAGAGGTCAAGAGAAGCTTTTATGTTGGAAAAATAATAGCCTTGAGATTTCCTGCAGGCCAGCACAAGCCTTACAGGGTGGCATGCACAGAAGGCAGACATCTGCTTTGTCTTCTTGCAGAGAAGCACTTCTATGAACTGTAAGTTATCCCTGGCCCCCTTCCAGGCTTAATGATGGAAAAGATAAGAGCATCTCTGTAAATGATAGAAATGATTCAGAAGAGAGAAAAATATATGCTGATGTAGGAAAGAGAGGAGAGGACTTCTAGGGTGACGTTCCTGAGTAGTGAGGGGCCGTAGGTCCAGTGCACAAGTGGGGAGATTGGCTTTAGTTTGTGCCAATGTGGGAAGGTGCTAAACGCAGCTGCTGCTGGCAGGTGAGTGCATACACCAACACGTACGGAAAAGCAGGTGGCCTCAAATTATGCAAATCCTAAGCAGGTGTCTGCCTCCTGCACAGAGGCCAGGTGGAAGTCTCTGAAGTCTAAATCCTGACATATTCTACCCGCATGTAAGTTGGGGTGTGTCTGTGGACTTGGTTACTTCTTTTTAGGGAAAAGGTGATTTTTCTCTTCGGCGTCTTCTAGGCCCTGCAGTCTGGAGGGAACTGCAGAAAGAGCACATATGGATAGCCCGTCCACCTCTGCTCTCCCATAGGGGATCACTGAGGTGTCTGGACTAGGCTTTCCATCTGTAGATCAAACTGACTTGACCACTTGTCTCCCAGACATAATGAGCTCAGAAAGTAGGAACATTTTCTGACAAAATGTAATTCCCTGGGGACTGTGGGCAAGCCCCCTGTCCGGCAAGAGGATTTGGAGTTTCTTCTCCGGAAGGTGAACATTATTAACCTGTCTGTCATTTCAAGGCTAGAAGTGACTGGGGAGGCCAGAGATCACTGGGGTGAGAGGAACCTTCCTCTCCATGACCCTCCTGGCAGGAAAGCCTGGCCTCAAGTCATGGAGATGTGGGGAGCAGTCCCAGAAGGATCAGGGAGGAAGCCTAGGCACTAGTTAAATGGAAGGAAGTGCCCTGGAAGAGAGCCTGGGAGCAGCCTGCACTTGGACTTCATAAGATGCCACTTCCATGGACTGTAAGTTATCCTGAGTCCCTGTGAGGAGCTTTAGTTCTGTTATTCGCAAATCTTCAGGAAGGTTGGTGCTAGCCTACAGAAAATCTTGAAGGTTCTATTCCACTCTTGAGTAAAGGTGCAAAATGTGACGAAGCTTGAAGCCAGAGAGATGGTGGCAGTGCCCAGGGAACATCCCTGTGTGGTTGGTGGTGGCCTGATGGTGGTCATAGCAGCAGGGACTGCAGAGGGCCTTGGCGAGGGGATTGTGAACCCCCCAGTGCAACACCTGAGCTGTAGCCCCATAGGAAACTGTCAGACATGGCTTGGAGATGGGGGTAGAGTGCACTCAGGATGCCGAGTTCCAGCAAAGCAACTGCAGGGTCTCAAGCCACTGTAATCTGAGTCCTAGAGGAAACATCATCTTCTGGAGTCCAAGTCTCACAAAGCCAGGACTTCTGGATGAAGTGAGATGGAAAATCTGGTATCCCTCCCATTTTCACCTTATCTTCACTTTCTACACCCCTCAATTCCCTAAGGAGGCCTCCAAAGCCATCTCTGTGAACTCTAAAACTCTGTAGAGTGCAGGCAGAAACATGTCAGTCCCTTTGGGAATGTCCCCATGTTAAGAGACAAAATGGGGCATCCTGTGGATGGTAACTTTACTGAACTGATGCAGCTCCTTTCACACAGAGCACAGCCTTGAAGCCATCATTGCGGAATGCATCTCTGGTATCTAGAATGAGCTGCAGGCTCAAGAAAGGGAAATTCTGATTCTGAATGCTTTCAATAAAGTCACATTTATGGGAGAGGGGAGAAAAGTGACGGAGCATCCCAAGAGTGCTGCCATCCCTTGAGATCTGCACAGCCTCACCTGCCCTTCCTGCTGGGAACATCTTCTTCAGTGGAAAGGCAGCTGCCCTAGGTCTTCAACCTGAGGGTAAGAGGGCCAGATGTGCAGGACACCTGCCATTCAGTAAACCAGAGGTTGAAAAGTTCTGCTGAGGTACCTTGGAACTCTGCCTCTTCAGCCAATGGGAGGGAGAAGGAGAGAGGAGCTCACATTTGGGTGTGTTTTCTGTGGGGCAATGCTGTGCTAAGGCACATTTATTCTCTTGAGAGTACTGTGATGTCGGCAAGAGTATGACCACACACCATAGATGAGAAGACCAGGTCTCGGCTAAAGGTTGTAACCTGGACCCTTCCTTTTTTTTTAGTGGCCAGACCCTGCCAATCCTTGCAGCTCCCTCATTCCCAACAGGAAGGGCAGGTGAGTCTATGACAATATCAAGGGATGGCAGTGCTCTTGGGATGCTGTGCCACTTCGCTCCCTGCTCCCAGAACTGTGACTTTATTGGAAACATTTGGAATCAGAATTTCCCTTTCTTAAGCCTGCAGCTCACTTTAGATATCAGAGATGCCTTCTGCAATGATGCCTCCAAGGCCATGTTCTCTGTGAAAGGAGTTGCATCGGTTCAGTTACTACTCATGAGTTGCCAAGCTCAGTCCTGGCATCATCTCTACCTCTCTTGGAACCGTCCTTGGTGCCTGATAGGACATCAGGTGCGGCAGAAGTTTCCAGCAAACACCTTTAAGGAGATGCATGGGGAATGATGACAGGGGAGAGCTGGAAGAGGGAATGAGAAGAACACAGAAGAGGCCATCTGACACCTGTCCAAGTGGAAGCTGTCCACTCTGCTACATCACCTTCACTGCTCTGGCCACCAGAGGCCGCTAGCCCAGACACTTTTAAGGCACCATGTATGTCCATGCTGACACTATGTCACATGTCCCCAAGAGGAAAATCCAACATCAACCCTTACCTCTCACCCCAAAATCTGTCAGTAAGCAAGTTCCTGGAAGGAATTCTGTAGGCTTGGCATTAATCTAATCTCAGTTTGTGTTTTAAAAGAAAAATATTTACTCCCTTTGGTTCTTCAACTATTATTCGTGTAACTTACTTGGGACACTTCATGGGTTTTAGTGTGACACTGCAGTTGATAACATCATTCTACTCACAGAGAACAACTCACAGCCCCCTTTTATAGCCCCTATTTGTCCTTGCAGTTTCCTTTGCTCCTCCCCCTTTCATACAGACTGCCACTCAGCCTTGAAGCTTTGGCACAAATATCCTCTGTGAAGTCCTCGCTGACCACTGCCCTCCACTAAGACTCCATCTACTATGCTCTCACAGTCTTGATGCATCTCCCTCAAAGAGCCAAGAACTTCACTCTATTCATGTGATACATTCCACAGTCCACTTCCCACCATAATACAAGTTTATTATAGAGCCCAGAAGAGAACTTGGCCATAAGGTAAGAGCTCAGATAGAATAAATAAGAGGGAAGACAGGGAGAAGGAAAAAGCTGAAAGACCTAGGCACCCCTCTTTACCTGTGTGACAGTAATGTTTTCCATCTGGAGAAAATGTCCATCTGCAAGCCCTCCTCCAAGTCCTTCAGCTTGCCCTCATCAGGAAGGATGAAGATGGCTGTGATATTTTTCCGGTAGGGTATTTTCAGGATGGTGCAAGAGAGCTTATCATCATAACCAACTTGGTACATGCCACTATGGAACATCATGGGCACCTTCACTGAACTGTTTTTCTCCAGAAAGAAATCTTCCTCTTTAGTTAGATTTGGATCAAACTCATGTCGCCACTTGCCTTAGTTTGAAGAAAGACAAGATGACATGATTATCCCAAGGGAAAAGAGGTGACTAAATCCAACTAACCACTGGTCTCTGTCCAGACAGATTCAGGGTAAAGGGGGATATTCTGGGATATCATGGAAGTCCTTGCCCTCATGCCATGTCCTAGAGACTTTTGATGAGATGGGCTCAGGTGCAATTATTAGTCCCCAAAAGAAGCCAGGACTAGGTTGACGAATTAAGAGAGGAACATCAGACTGCCATAAGCCCAGGTTCCCCTAAGCCTGAGAAAGCCCATAGATTATGTCTTAACAAAGGGGATTGCATTACAATTAATGACGGCTTATTGAGTCTGATGTGAGAAAAAATGCTTGATTCTAATCTAGTCATCCCTAAAGGAGCTGCTCTCATGTGGGACTAAGAAAACTGGTGGAACAGGCTGTCGTTGGAGCTTACCAAAGAGCAGTGAACACTGAAGCCTGGGTTCCTGGACTCTGAAGATACCTTGATCTATTGGGCATAAACTCAGACCTAGGTCTTTCAAACCTGCTACCTCAGAGTCCCCATTATAGGGCCAAGTCCCTGAGTTCAAATCCTGGCCTCACTGTTCTATCTGACTGTCCAGAAGGTTATCAAGGGTTAACCTTGGACAAGTGTCTCAATCTCCCTGAACCTCAGTGTTCTTATTTGTAGAGTGAGGATATTGACAGCTTTGACATGTAGTGGGATAAGGCAGCACAGCTCAGTGCCTGTGTATAGTGAGTGTTGAGTAGGTGCTAGTCATCATCATCAGCATTCTTTTCACTGTTATTCCTATTGTTATCTAGGGGACATAGGTATTTCAGGAAATTTCAGATTCTCCTCTTTCCTTCTCTGGTTTGGGCAGACTGAAATTTTAGGCTGCCATTTGTCACCTATTTTCCTCTTTAGCCATTAATCTCTCTGTGGATTTTGAGAGCCCTCAATTTTTTATATTTAATACCATGTTGCTGACATCCCAGCAGTGATTATGTCTGCACTGATGGGTGTTGGCCTCTGATTCTCACCTATTTTGGCCAACCTGTCTGTGTACATGTGTTCTGTGTGGTGTTAGGGGATAAAGCTGAAATTTGGAAACATTCTTCCACCTTTTTTTCAGTATGATAAAGAGACTTTATGTATTGTATATATAAGGAGACCCACCAAGTGATCACCATCACCATAATCAACACAATCACCATCTTAGGTGTCTGCTTAGAGTGGTGGAAAGCACACAGTGCTAGGGTCAGAAGAAATGGGTTCCAGTCCTGACTCTCATTGATGGGCTTTGTAGTAAGTTAGTTAATCTCTCTCTGAATTTTTTCTCATCTAAGAGATGAGAATAAAACGTCATTCCAACCTGTATAACCAATGTTGTGTTAGGATACTCACCAATAATGAAAATGATAGACTTCATAAAGCTCATTTTACATATATTTTCACTTTAAATCTCAATAATTGTGTGATGAGTTGTGTATTATGGTACCCACTTTACAGATAGAAAAAGTGAGATTCTGAGAGATAAATCACATTTGAATTTGAGGTCACAGAGCAAACAAGTGGCCAACCCAGGTTTTTAATCCAAGTCTAATGGTCATCCTATTCTTTCCACACCAACATGCCAAAAGCCTTACCTCGAAAGAAAATATAATTTGTAAGAAGCATCACAGTGCCAGGGTCTATATTTTTGACAAGGTTGTTAATTTTTCCATGGGTTTTCTGACTGATAAAGTCATTGATCTGCTTCTGAGTATTTTCCAAGTTCTGAAAGTTGGTGGGGATGATTTCGGCACTGTAAAAGTTCTCAGCATCTTCCAGAAAATTACTCTGTGGCTGCAGCCTCTGATCAATGAAGAGGGTGTTTCCAATGCTCGCCTTGAAATCTTGGGTATTCTGGTTCAGCTCGCGAATGATATAATGGAAGCCCTCATGAAGATCTTTTTCTGGAATGTTTCTGAAGTTGAACCCCTTCTTGATCTCGTCCAGGGTGCTGTCTTGGGCACCGAGGCACAGCATGGAGAAAGCTGTAGAGATGCTCAAGGGGGACAGGAGGATGTTCCTGCCAGGGTTTTTAGAGGCCAGCTTCTTAAGCAACTTGAAGCCAAAATCCATGTTCTGCCTTGTAAGCTTCTTGGCTGCCATTCTTTCCTTCTGCCTTTGGGCCTGGCTCAAAGCTTCATAATTGGTTGGCGAGAAGCTTGGCTTCAGGAAACCTTTCACAGTGAGGAGAACAGCCAGAAAAATGGCCAGGCCCAGCGTGGGGTTCATTTTCCTTGAAGACTATCCCGTTGAGTAGCAGACCTGAGGTTGGCAGAAAAAAAGAACATCATAACCCCATTGTCCACATGTAACCCAGAGGAAGACCAGAAGAAAGAAGAAATAAAGTGATTAGTATGTGTTGTACATGGCAGTTTTTGAGTGCTTTGACTCTTTTACAGCATTTAAACTTTATCATCACCCTGGGGACTAGAATGATTTTCTACATTTTGTAAATAGGAGGACTGAATGCAGAAGACATCTTTTGTTTTTGTACCCTCTTTATGGAAAGTGTCTCAATTCCTTTGAGGAACTTCTCCCCTCCACTGGACCACAGTGAGGATACCCCATTGTGTAGGCATGTAGCCCAGACCTGTCAATGTAATACTTCATTCCTTTGCCACATTGGCTGGTTAAAGATAAGAGTGTGACCAAAATCAGGCCAATCAGTGTCTTTCTAAGGGAATGCAAAACTTTTTAAACTTTGGGGCAGCTGGCTTTGTGAAGTAGCCCAGAAGCTGAATGTGGCCATGGGGTCCAATGCAGAAGGAGAGGAGGCCGATAGAGGGAGGTGGAAAGATGGAAAGGGACTGACACATCTGATGACATCTTTGGAGTCCCTGGACTAAGCTTTACCTCAATTTACTACACACATCCATGTTTCCAAGTTATAAAAGGCAATAAATTTCCCTTTCAGAGTTGGTTGGTTTGAGTTGAAATTTTTTCCCCCTTCAGCCAAAAGAATCATAACTAATCTGCAGAGATCAAGCCCTTTGTTTAAGCTCATATGTTCTCTAGGTGGTGGATACTCATTCTAGGAGGACCTAGGTCTCCAGAAACCCTTCTTCCCTACATGCTTCCCAGGGAGGGAATGGGGATGGCACCATGGGAGAGGAACAGCCAGGTCTGCCTGGCTCTGGACTGCTGCTCATTTCACCCACCTCTCAGCTTTCACGTCTTCCAATGGCATTGTGAATTTCTGGGAGACAAGACTTTGAGTTACTGTTTTCCCTTAATCTCCAGCCCCAATGCTACAGAGAGATGCCAAAAGCATGTTGGCCTAAAAAGCTTCTTGATTTCTCTGGTTGGACGTACTACTGTCAATAATGGTTACGCCAATTTATACGTAAAATGAAGGCAGATTTTTTTGCTTGGTCATCTGCTATATCGTTTAGTCTGCTTTCTTCCTGTAATTTATATCTTATATGTCTGTAATCCATAGGTAATAGTGAGCTTGTCCACAGTAAAGGCTATTAATGGTTGTCTTAGATTAAGTTCCCTAGAAGCAGAACCTGAGATGGGGCATTAGGTGCATGTTATGTATTGAGGCCGTTGTCTCAGCAGGAGCCTGCAGGGAAGTGAGGGGAATGGGATGGAAAAGGGAAGGAGCCAAGGTGACATCTAGCCTTGGCCTGGTCCGCAGCAGGAGGGCTCTCCAGGCTGACCTTTTGGACAGAATTCGTCAGTTGGTGGCTGTGATCTGTCCCCTAGATGCAGGTCATGGTTCATAACTGGGTCAATTAGGTCTTATCAGCCAAGGGCAATTTCCTGGAGAGGAGAGGGCTGCTGTGAGCTGTCAGCAGCCAACCCTCACAGCAGCACCAGCAAGGGGTAACTGGGTCAGCCACCAGCAGGGTCTGCACAGCTAAATTCCCATGTCTGGCTCTTTCTGGTTGACTGAATGAACAGATGAATGAACACCAGGTAGGGCCTGTACCTAGGAGTGTCCCCTGTTCCCAGGTTCTTCATGCCCAAATCCTTCTACGCAAAGCACTGTGGATAGAGCCTTGATGACAGCAAAGGTCTTTTGTAGTATAGTATTGAAAAGTTCTAGTGAATACTGGTCATTGCTCCTAAGCATCCACCCTCCCAGCTTCCCAATAGATCCTCCTCCTCTTCCCCTCCTCTGCCTCTCCTTTTCTTTTCTTCTCTTTCTTTTCCTTCTTTTCAGTAATATACTCTTCTCTCAGGCAGCCATGTGTCTCAGGGACAGAAGCCCTGCCAAGCTCCAAGGGAGGGCCTGATTGGTGCAGGGGCATCTCAATTCTCCTGCAACTGGTGGGTTCAGGAGCTAGACCTAATCCAATCAGTGCAGGTGGGAATTTCTGCCCTGATCCTTGTTTAGGGAGGGGCATGTGGCTGAAGGGGTGCAATGAGGGAGGATTTCAAGACTGTTTGTTGGAATGTTGGGGTGCTGTCTGTCTCTTTCCTGGGATGTCCTGGGCAGGAAGGTGTGGCAGGCAGGGACTAACAGCAGTTTTGCCCCATGAAGGAAGTGATGCTAAGACAAAGCCAGAGCACGAAGAGGATGCATCCAAGGGTTTTTGGGAGAAACTGGAGCTGGGGCTACAGAAAAAGATGACCCCAGAGCCCATCCTGCTTCTAGACCCCTAGTGACATTGAGTTACATGGTCACTTCCTTGAAGCCAAAAACATTCTCAGAAAAAAGGCAGATAGATATTTTTTAAATGCCAAGACTACTAAGTAGGCAGGAGTTCTGTGCTCTGCTCTCATGCCTTCATAGCTGTGTGACATTCCAGAAAGTGCTTCCCCTTTCTGAACCTAGCTGCTCTCCAAGCATCTTCTATCCCTCAAAAACACTTTTTGGTAAAACTTAATAAGAGGTGGTGATAAACAAGGGCTCTACAGGCTGTCTGAAAACAGATTATAGAAGAGAAATTAATTAGTAAAATTTCCAAGGATGCTTCAGATAAACAAAAGAAAATAGAAAATGGGAAGGAATCCATCTCAGGGTGTAGGGGGCTGCACTGTTTATGAAGGCTGCCTGGATTAAAAATAGAAGCCAGTACCAGCCACTCCAAAAACATACCAAATGGTAAAGAGCATCAACACAATCAAGAATCTGCATCAACTAACAAACAAAACAGCCAGCTAGCATCAAAATGGCATATCAAATTCACACATAACAATATTATCCCTAAATGTAAATGGACTAAATGCCCCAATCAAAAGACACAGACTGGCAAATTGGATAAAAAGCCAAAGCCCATCAGTGTGCTGTATCCAGGAAACCCATCTCACATGCAAGGATACACAAAGGCTCAAAATAAAGGGATGGAGGAAGATTTACCAAGCAAATGGAGAGCCCAAAAAAGCAGGAGTTGCAATACTCATCTCTGATAAAATAGACTTTAAAGAAACAGAGATCAAAAGAGACAAAGAAGGACATTACACAATGGTAAAAGGATCAATGGAACAAGAAGAGCTAACGATCCTAAATATATATGCACCCAATACAGGAGCACCCAGATACATAAGGTAAGTTCTTAATGACTTACAAAGAGACTTAGACTCCCACACAATAATAGTAGGAGACTTTAACACCCCATTGTCAATATTAGACAGATCAACCAGACAGAAAATTAACAAGGATATCCAGGACCTGGAACAAGCAAACCTAATAGACATTTACAGAACTCTCCACCCCAAATCCACAGAATATACATTCTTCTCAGCACCACATCACACCTACTCTAAAATTGACCACATAATTGGAAATAAATCACTCCTCAGCAAATGTAAAAGAATGGAAATCATAACAAACAGTCTCTCAGACCACAGTGCAATCAAGTTAGAACTCAGAATGCAGAAACTAACTCAGAACCGCACAGCCTCATGGAAACTGAACAACCTGCTCTTGAATGTTGACTGGATGAACAATGAAATGAAGACAGAAATAAAGATGTTCTTCGAAACCAACGAGAATGAAGACACAACATACCAGAATCTCTGGGACACATTTAAAGCAGTCTCTAGAGGAAAATATATAGCAATAAGTGCCCACATGAGAAGCAAGGAGAGATCTAAAATTGACACCCTATCATCAAAATTGAAAGAGCTAGAGGAGCAAGATCAAAAAAACTCAAAACCTAGCAGAAGACAAGAAATAACTAAGATCAGAGCAGAACTGAAGGAGATAGAGACACAAAAAACCCTTCAAAAAATCAAGAAATCTAGGATCTGGTTTTTTGAAAAGATCAACAAAATAGACAAACCACTAGCCAGATTAATAAAAAAGAAAAGAGAGAATAACCAAATTGATGCAATAAAAAATGATAAAGGGGATATTACCACAGATTCCACAGAAATTCAAACCATCATCAGAGATTATTACAAACAACTCTATGCACATAAACTAGTAAACCTGGAAGAAATGGATGAATTCCTGGACACTTGCCTCCTCCCAAGTCTAAACCAGGAAGAAGTTGAAACCCTGAATAGACCAATAACAAAGTCTGAAGTTGAGGCAGCAATTAAGAGACTACCACCCAAAAAAAGCCCAGGTCCAGATGGGTTCACAGCCGAATTCTACTAGACATACAAAGAAGAGCTGGTACCATTCCTTCTGAAACTATTCCAAACAATCCAAAAAGAGGGAATCCTTCCCAAATCATTTTATGAGACAAACATCATCCTGATACCAAAACCCGGCAGAGACTCAACAAATAAAGAAAACTTCAGGCCAATATCCATGATGAACATAGATGCAAAAATCTTCAATAAAATACTGGCAAGCCGATTGCAACAGCACATCAAAGAGCTTATCCACCATGATCAAGTAGGCTTCATCCCAGGGATGCAAGGCTGGTTCAACATATGCAAGTCTATAAACATAATTCACCACATAAACAGAACCAAAGACAAAAACCACATGATTGTCTCAATTGATGCAGAGAAGGCCTTTGACAAAATTCAACAGCCCTTTATGCTAAAAACCCTCAATAAACTAGGTATTGACGGAACGTATCTCAAAATAATAAAAGCTATTTACTACAAACCAACAGCCAATATCATACTGAAAGGGCAAAAACTGGAAGCATTCCCATTGAAATCTGGCACTAGACAAGGATGCCCGCTCTCACCACTCCTATTCAATATAGTATTGGAAGTTCTAGCCAGAGCAATCAGACAAGAAAAAGAAATAAAGGGTATTCAAATAGGAAAGGAGGAAGTCAAATTGTCTCTATTTGCAGATGACATGATTGTATATCTGGAAGACCCCATTGTCTCAGCCCAAAATCTCCTGAAACTGATAAGCAAGTTCAGCAAAGTCTCAGGATACAAAATCAATGTGCAAAAATCACAAGCATTCCTATACACCAATAACAGACTTAAAGAGAGCCAAATCAAGAACGAACTGCTATTCACAATTGCTACAAAGAGAATAAAATACCTAGGAATACAATTAACAAGGAACATAAAGGACCTCTTCAAGAACTGCAAGCCACTGCTCAACAAAATAAGAGAGGACACAAACAGATGGAGAAACATTCCATGTTCATGGTTAGAAAGAATCAATATCATGAAAATGGCCATACTGGCCAAAGTAATTTACAGATTCAATGCTATTCCCATCAAGCTACCAATGACCTTCTTCACAGAACTGGAAAAAAACCACCTTAAACTTCATATGGAACCAAAAGAGAGCCTGCATAGCCAAGTCAATTCTAAGCAAAAAGAACAAAGCCGGGGGCATCACACTACTGAACTTCAAACTATACTGCAAGGCTACAGTAATCAAAACAGCATGGTACTGGTACCAAAACAGAGATATAGACCAATGGAACAGAACAGAGGTCTCGGAGGCAACACAACATATCTACAACCATCCAATCTTTGACAAACCTGACAAAAACAAGCAATGGGGAAAGGATTCTCTGTTCAATAAATGGTGTTGGGAAAATTGGCTATCCATGTGCAGAAAGCAGAAACTGGACCCCTTCCTTATGCCTTACACTAAAATTAACTCCAGATGGATTAAAGACTTAAACATAAGACCTAACATCATAAAAACCCTAAAAGAAAATCTAGGCAAAACCATTCAGGACATAGGCGTAGGCAAGGACTTCATGACCAAAACACCAAAAGCATTGGCAACAAAAGCCAAAATAGACAAATGGGACCTAATCAAACTCCACAGCTTCTGCCTGGCAAAAGAAACAGTCGTTAGAGTGAATCGGCAACCAACAGAATGGGAAAAAAATTTTGCAGTCTACCCATCTGACAAAGGGCTGATATCCAGAATTTACAAAGAACTAAAACAGATCTACAAGAAAAAAACAGACAAGCCCATTCAAAAGTGGGCAAAGGATATGAACAGACACTTTACAAAAGAAGACATACATGAGGCCAACAAACATGTGAAAAAATGCTCATCATCACTGGTCATCGGAGAAATGCAAATCAAAACTACATTGAGATACCATCTCACGCCAGTTGGAATGGCGATCATTAAAAAATCTGGAGAGAACAGATGCTGGAGAGGATGTGGAGAAATAGGAACACTTTTACACTGTTGGTGGGAGTGTAAATTAGTTCAACCATTGTGGAAGACAGTGTGGCGATTCCTCAAGGACCTAGAAATGGAAATTCCATTTGACCCAGCAATCCCATTACTGGGTATATATCCAAAGGATTATAAATCGTTCTACTATAAGGACACATGCACACGAATGTTCATTGCAGCACTGTTTACAATAGCAAAGACCTGGAACCAACCCAAATGCCCATCAATGATAGACTGGACAGGGAAAATGTGGTACATATATACCATGAAATATTATGCAGCCATCAAAAATGATGAGTTCATGTCCTTTGTAGGGACATGGATGAACCTGGAAACCATCATTCTCAGCAAACTGACACAAGAGCAGAAAATCAAACACCACATGTTCTCACTCATAGGCACGTGTTGAACAATGAGAACACATGGACACAGGGAGGGGAGCACTACACACTGGGGTCTGTTGGGGGGAAATGGGGGAGGGATGGGGGGGTGGGGAGGTGGGGAGAGAGAGCATGGGGAGAAATGCCAGATATAGGTGAAGGGGAGGAAGACAGCATATCACACTGCCATGTGTGTACCTATGCAACAATCTTGCATGTTCTTCACATGTACCCCAAAACCTAAAATGCAATAAATAAATAAATAAATAAATAAAAATAGAAGCTTCTGCTATTCAGAGTGGGCGCAAGTTCCCAGTGTTCAGGAGTGGAGAAGTTAATACATGTCCCTCAAGGAGCGGAGAGAACATTCTCAGCAGCGGGTTTGGCAGCCAACTGAGATGGAAGCCATTCAGCAACCCAGCAGGAGCCTTGGGAGGAGGCTGGGCAGGGCAGGGCCAGAGCAGAGAAGGAACCTGCAGAAAGCACTGTCTTGGGAATGCTTCCTGGCACGCACAGCTTTACAGTGATGCTCAGTCCCTGAGCCCTCACGTTTTCTCTACATTACCAAGTTTCGGAAACGAGCCCGGATTATGGAATTCTAGGCCTGGATAGATGTCCTCCCAGCTTGTGTTTTTCAGGTGTTTCGAGGCAAGACTCCTAAACCTTCAGGCTCTCAGTATCTTCATCTGTTAAATGAGGGGGATGTGGTGATCATTTGGTTTCTTCCCTCATGAGATGCTGCTGATCAGGTGGCACTGCCACTGTCACCCCCCACGGGACACAGCCCACACCCAGCCTGGCCAGGTCTCAGTGCCCTCCCACCGCTGCATGCCTGTGTCCCAGCAGTCCCCATCGAGCCTCCTCTTCTGGCTCCCTGAGTGCCAACATCCGGCCTTTCTCCCCCAAACAGCCCATACCAGCCTCATTCTCGGCCTTTCCATCTGTCATCACAGGCTTTAAACTGACCCAAATTTGTCAGTTGTGTTAGATGCCTGAGTAGGCTAATTTTTAAATTTTGTCAATTAAAATAGCTGAGCAACTAGTTACTTCCCAGTAAATTGATAGGTTGCTCTCCTGAGTTGGGCAATTGTTTGTTGGCTTTTAGTTTGGAATGTGTGTGTGTGTGCGTGTGTGTGTGTGTGTGTGTGTGTGTGCGTGTGTGTGTGCGTGTGTGTGTGTGTGTGTGTATCTGTGTGTGTTTGGTTGTCATTCAAAATAAATTAAGGGAGAAAATTAAAATAAAACCAAGAAGAAAAAAGAACAAGATAGAAACTGAACTCCATGGAGAACACATGTGACAGGCAAAGCTGTAGTCAGTATTTCAATTCTCTGACCATCCTGCTCCCATGTTCCCTATTAATTGGGAAAAATGATTTCCTTCTCTTATGAATAGATAAAACAGTGCCTCACTGACCCGGCAGTCATTCATCCTGAAGACAGATCCAAATCAGGCAGGAAGCCTCTGCACAGGCAGCAGAGGCGGCTTAAGTCTACATGAGAGCGGATTCCCCGTGGGAGGGCACCGCTTCCACCTCCCACACTGTCCCGATCAGCCAGTCGAAGGAACAGTGAGAGGTGACAGCAGATTCAACAATAATAAAATTTGTAATTTTACAAAGTGCTTTCCCTGTTATCGCCACAGTTTGGAGAAACAATATCTAAACAGAATACACACAGGCTACACAGGCTCCCTCGTTATCACCACAGCTTGGAGAAACAGTACCTAAACAGACAGTAGACACACAGGCTGCAGGAGATCTGCTCAGTTCACAGTGGTTTGGAACCACAGTTTACTTTAGAGAGACCTCCCCTCGGCCTGGGTAGGTCACCCCTCTCCTGATAGCTGACCATCCTACCTCTCTTCCCTGGGATGAAATTGGCTAGAAAGAGTTGATGTAATATCCTTCCTCAAGCCAATGAGGCCAAAAAGTTTAGAATGCTTTGGACAAGCTCCCGTGTCTTGAGCCCCAGCAGAGTGAGCTTCAGGCAACCAGCATGTTGTCTGGTCATTGGGGAGACGCTTTCCACACTGGCTGCATGCAGCAGGCACCCCTTCCTGCCCCAAAACCCCAGGCCCTCTGAGACCCCGCCTTTCCTCAGAAACTTTTCAGAGTACCCCTTGGAATGTGCAGCATTTGGGTAAACTCGATGCCCTCCTTGGGGCTGAGAAATCTGAGGAATCCTTGCTATAGATGTGCTGTAGTCTTCCAACAGAAGACCCTCGCCAAAGCCCTTCACTTGAAGAGCCACTCCAGGCCTGCTCTGTGGTTCACCTGCCTTAAGGGACTAATATTACGTTAAGAGGAATCGCTGTATAGACACTAGAAATTAAATTATTATTTTTAAAAAGCATCTTTAGAACTAAGAGGTGGTAAGGCATATCCTCTCTCCCCTTTTAGAAGTAAGAGAAGCCCCATAAACAAACTCTGATGACCACAGCAATATGCTTTTTCCTCTTTCCTGGAAAACAAAGAGTGGAGCACATGTCCCCATTCCACTTCGTAATTTGTGCCGTAGATTTCTGCCTTCATTCCTTAAGAAATATGTTTGAGTCCTCACTCGGTGTCAGGCACTGAGGCAATGCCCAGGAAATGGTTCCTATTGATACTACAGACTGACCTTTAACCAAACCAGCCCCATAGGCTTTTCCAAACTCTCAAGAACCTTCCAGCTGTCTGCCTGACCTGGGCCTCCTCCCCTTCAGTGACTTAATTCTAGGAGGAGGGGATATGAGGGTTGGAAAGGCTGAGAGATCATCAGCTTCAGGACTATCTGTGCCATAAAGAGGGAAACAAGGCCCAGACTGGACAAAGGAAGAGATGATGGTTGCAATGTGCATCAGTGGTAAGAATCCAGCCAGGGAAGGCAATTCTGCTGAAATGCATTGAACAGGCTGGTTGGGTTCACTTTCTCCATGAACCAGTGAGTTGATGGGTCCAGCCTCTGTCCTCAGGGAGAGATAAAGATTCACAAACACCTCATATACAAGGTTGACTGTGGCCAGCATCATGCAGCAGGGGTGGACCCAAGTTGGAGGCACCACCTTATGTCCCAAGACCTCTCCCATCCTCACATTCATGAAGCTTTTTTTTCTCTAGAAAAGCACTGGGCAGTAGACATATGCGATTCTCTGGCAAGGGTGTTCAGCAAATTCCTCAAGAGGGGTTTCCCCAGATTTTGGAGATCCTCTAGAATTTGCCTTTCATGCACGCCCCTGGGGACAGTGCTACATCCTCCCTTAATCTGAAGCAAGCTTCGTGTGGAATAGACAAGTAGCACTTGATCTTTTGGAAGGAAAGTTCTCATACTCACGGTATATTCAGAAGTCCATTGAGCCAGCCAAATGCATCTGCCTTTCTTGCTTTATTTTTTATACTTCCATGGCTTCTTGGAAAAGTAGAGTAAGGCTAATAAAATGAGCTGGCATGAGTGGGCAGGTGATGGAGGCTCTGGGAGCAATGGCCACACCACCTCCCTGGGGGTTCTCTTCACCTCTGGAGGTGGCGGTGAGATATTGTACTGGCCACACCCACTGGGCTGTGGCTTCCCTAATGAAGTCCACTAGACATCTTTTGCAATGACTCTATTTCCCAATTACTCACCTGGTATGGAGGCCAGAATGGTCTACAAATAGATCAGCCTGAAGTCCTAATACTGAATATTCAACCCAAATGTTATCATTGCTGCCCATGGGGACAGGTTGATAACTGGGTTTCTTGGGGTCTTTCCCATTTATCGCTCACCATTTTCTTTTGCTATTTTTCATGTATTCCAAGTTGTCAGCTCTATTACCTTAGCTCACATGGAGTCCTTTGGGGAAAAAGTTTGAGGAGAGATGAATAGACAACTAAATGCATAACTTCCATTAGGAAGAACAGGAACTAAAAATTCACCTCAAAGTTCGTGATCACAGAAATGACAAATTGTTTTCCTATTTCATATTTGCTGTGCTGGAGTGATGAGACCATGGTTGGGTTCTGCTGTCTCTGCCTCCCCTTACTTTTCTATATTTTCTAAACTGTCTTTTAAAAAACAGATATTACTTTAGGATTAACTTTTCAATGGCTTAAAATAAAATAAAATTCTTATCTTCAGTTTTATCACTTGGGGAGAGAAGCGTTGATGACGTCTGAGAACTTCCCAAGCTCACTGATCCTGGGATGGAGAGCAATAAGTTCAACATACCTATCTTCAATGCCGCTTTATCTAGTGAGCTCCAGAGAGCAGAAAAATCATTCATATATTTCTTCCCCATTTAGTGGTCTTTCATAGTAGCTCATATCTGACGGAAGCACCTCAGAGGTCTCGGAAGAGCTATGGGTGGTGCTTTTCCTTTCTTTGGGTTGTTGCTTTTAGCAAACACAGGACTCTCATTCTCAGAGCTATTCAGAGCAGGCTACCCAGAGAAGCCTTCTTGGAAAGAGGCAACACTAGTTCATTCCCAGGCCTGGTTCAGCCACAAGGTCTATGTACTCAGGGCCTAGATGAACAAGGCTTTGGGATGTGGGTTCTAGAACTGCCCAGACCAGAAAGCACCCCTGAAGAAGCCCCTGAGCCACCACCTTCCCTCCCTTCTCTCACCCAGGGAGCAAGGCCTGCCTGCTGGGATGCATGGGTCAGAGACACTGTGTGACTGGCAAGACAAGAGACTTCACGCTGGCCAGCTCTGGTCACCAAAGGAAGGCAGAGGGGACAGAAGGATGGGCTGAGGCTAGGGAGTGCAGGTGTTCCCACTGTGACTATAGAGGCTGTAGCAGTGGAAGATCAGAGCCAGTGAGGTGGACACTGACCCAGAATCCAGGTTTGTACCCCTGCTTTGGGAGGGAATACCATGCCCTCTAATTATAGGGTGAGGCCTTTGTGAGTCCAAGAGCCACGCCTCCCTGCCTGCCTGCCCCAGACACACTCTGCTTCAGGGCAAATTCCCACAGAAGGCGTACAGGGAGAGGCCAGGGTGGGGATGCCCACTGAGCGACATGAGTAGTACTGGGGATGCTTGAGTTCAGACAGTGCCAGAGGTCAGTAGGCCACAGGCAGAGGATAGCCACAGGTGGGCTGCAGGCCAGCCAGGCGCTACGCTTTGGTGGGAAGTTGCTGGTCCTGCCTGGGGAAAAGAGCCCCAGGAGGGGGAGGTGAACATCTGTGGAGAGCAGTGAAGGAGACAGGCATGGGAGGGAGCAGCCCCCTCCACACACCCATTAAGGGACCTCAGCCTAGACTTGAGGCAGCCCCTGCCTCCCTCTAGTTAGGACTCAGGGACCATGGATTTGTGCCTGGTATTCACAGGGGCTAGGAGGATGAAGCGGATTGTCCAGTCTGGGGGAATTATTGTTATAAGTTAATTGGCCCGAGGCACTGGCCAGAGGCTGGGGAGTGGCCTGAACATTTTTTACATTATTTCCTTGTGTAGGTGTGAGATGGGAGCTAGGAATTTCCATCCTCACTGTCACTCTTTGGATCTCCCAGATGCCAGACACATGTTAATGACCATGCCACACCCTAACTCCAAGAGCTCTGGTCTGATGGGAACACAGGAGAGCACAGAGACACAAGTCACACTAGGTAAGGGCCAAGGTAGAGGTAACTTTAGGAGATGAGAACATGCAGGAGGCACCTGATCCTACCTGGGGTGCTCTAGACAGCTTCAGAGATGGGGCACTCTTGAGCTGGGTTTTGACAGATGAGTAGGTGTTCTCTAGGAGAAAACTGAGGGCAAGAGAAGCATATCAAGGATTTTGCATCCTGGAGAAGGTGAGTGAACAATCTAATGCCTCCACAAATTGTAAATGTGACTTTAAAAATACCTATTTTCAGAACATTCCTCTGGGGATTTTGAGTTAGTTGACGCAGGATAAAGCCTGGGTGAGGGTGCTTTTAAGAACTTCAAACCAGGGGATTTAATGAGCACCCAAGTTTGAGGATTCCACTCTAAACAAGTGACTCCCACCTGATGATTCCCATGTCTTTTAAAGCATTCAGCCACCAGATATCAAGACGGCTATAAAGCTACAGCATTAAGGTATTAGCACAGAGACAGACAAGTTAACCAATGGAACAGACTAGAGAATCCAACAGAGCCACACAGCAAGTCACCTGATATGTGACAAAGGCATCGCTGTAGTTCAAAGGAAAGGATGATCCTTTCGATGAATGGTAAAAAAACCAAAAAACAAAAAACAAAACAAAACAAAAACCCTGATACCAAAACCTAGCAGAGACACAACAGAAAAAGATTATTTCAGGCCAGTATCCCTGACCTACATTGATGTGAAAATCCTCAATTGGCAAACTGAATCCAGCAGCACATCAAAAAGCTTAGCCACCATGATCAAGTTGGCTTCATCCCTGGGATGCAAGGCTGGTTCAACATGTGCAAATCAATAAATGTAATCCATCACATAAATAGAACCAGTGACAAAAACCACATGATTATCTCGATACATGAAGAAAAGGCCTTTGATAAAATTCAACATCCCTTTATGCTAAAAAATCTTAATAAACTAGGTATTGATGGAATATATCTCAAAGTAATGAGAGCTCTTTATGACAAACCCACAGCCAATACACTGAATGGGCAAAAACTGGAAGCACTTCCTTTGGAAACAGGCACAAGGTAAGGATGCCCTCTCTCACCACTCCTACTCAATATAGTATTGGAAGTTCTGACTAGGGCAATCAGGCAAGAGAAAGAAATAAAGTGTATTCAAATAGGAAGAGAGAAAATCACATTGTCTCTGTTTGCAAATGACATGATTATATATTTAGAAAACCCAATCGTCTCAGCCCAAAATCTCCTTAAGCTGGTAAGTAACTTCAGCAAAGTCTCAGGATACAAAATCAATGTGAAAAAATCACAAGCATTTCTATACACCAATAATAGACAAGCAGAGAGCCAAATCATGAGTGAACTCCCATTCATGATTGCTACAAAGAGAATAAAATACCTAGGAATACAACTTACAAGGGATGTGAAGCACCTCTTCAAAAAGAACTGTAAACCACTGCTGGAGGAAATAAGAGAGGACACAAACAAATGGAAAAGCATTCCATGCTCATGGGTAAGAAGAATCAATATTGTGAAAATGACCATATTGCCCAAAGTAATTTATAGATTCAGTGCTGTCCCCATCAAGCTATCATTGACTTTCTTCGCAGAACTAGAAAAAAACTACTTTAAATTTCATACGGAACCAAAAAAGAGCCCACATGGCCAAGACAATCCTAAGCAAAAAGAACAAAGCCAGAAGCAACACACTACCTGACTTCAAACTATAATACAAGTCTGCAGTAACCAAAACAGCATGGTACTGGAACCACAACAGACATATGGAACAATGGAACAGAGCAGAGGCCTCAGAAATAACACCACACATCTACAACCAACTGATCTTTGACAAACCTGACAAAATGGAAAAACAAAATGGAAAGGATTCCCTATTTAATAAATGGTGTCAGGTAAACTGGTTAGCCACATGTAGAAAAGTGAAACTGGACCCCTTCCTTTTACCTTATACAAAAATTAACTCAAGATGGATTAAAGACTTAAATGTAAGACCTAAACCCATAAAAACCCTAGAAGAAAACCTAGGCAATATCATTCAGGACATAGACATGGGCAAAGACTTCATGAGACTAAAACACCAGAAACAATGACAACAGAAGCCAGAAATGGCAAATGGGATCTAATTAAACTAAAGAGCTCTGCACAGCTAAAGAAGCTATCATCAGAGTGAATAGGCAACCTATAGAACGGGAGAAAATTTTTGCAATCTATCCATTGGACAAAAGGCTAACATTTAGAATTTGCAAAGAGCATAAACAAATTTATAAGAAAAAAAAATCAAAAAGTGGATGAAGGATATGAACAGAAACTTATCAAAACAAGACATTTATGCAACCAACAAACATATGAAAAAAAGCTCATCATCACATTCATCAGAGAAATGCAAATCAAAACCACAATGAGATACCATCTCACACCAGTTAGAATGGCGATCATTAAAATCAGGAAACAGCAGATGCTGGAGAGGATGTGGAGAAATAGGAACAGTTTCACACTGTTGGTGGGAGTGTAAATTAGTTCAACCATTGTGGAAGACAGTGTGGCGGTTACTCAAGGATCTAGAAATAGAAATACTATTTGACCCAGCAATTCCTTATTACCCAAAGGATTGTAAATCATTCTACTATAAAGACACATGCACACGTATGTTTATTGCAGCACTGTTCACAATAGTAAAGACTTGGAACCAACCCAAATGCCCATCAATGATAGACTGGATAAAGAAAATGTGGCACATACACACCATGGAATACTCCACAGCCGTTAAGAAAGGATGAGTTCATGTCCTTACAGGGACATGGATGAAGCTAGAAACTATCACTCTCAGCAAACTAACAGAAGAACAGAAAACCAAACACTGCATGTTCTTACTCATAAGTGGAAGTTGAACAATAAGAACACATGGACACAGGGAGGGGAACATCACACACCAGGCCTATCAGGAGTGGAGAGCTAGGGGAGGGACAGCATTAGGAGAAATAACTAATGTTTATGACGGGTTGATGGGTGCAGCAAACCACCATGGCATATGTATGCCTATGTAACAAACCTGCACGTTCTGCCCATGTACCCCAGAACTTAAAGTATAATAATAAAAAAAAAACAGTGGATGTCCATACAGGAAAAAAATAAACAGTGACCATTTTACTCAACATACAGAAGTTAATTTGAGAAGTCACAGACCTAAATGTGAAAGATATTAGATTGGACTGCATGAAACTATTTATCTTTAATTTTTTTTAACCTCAAAACCAACAAAAATAAAAATGATAAAGCTTCTAGAAGAAAATATATTAATAGTAGAACATCTTCGTGACCATGAGATAGGTAGAAAGTATTAACCATTTTTAAAAAGTGATGAATGGAATTTCACTAACATTAAGAGCCTTGTTCCTCTGAGATCACCTAAGAGAGTATGAAGGCAAGTCACAGGCTGGGAGCGGTACGTGTAATGTCCGCGTCTGATAAAGGGCTCAGGGCTGTTTTTAAGCACTTCTGCAAATCGACTGAAAAAAGACAACAACTTAAAAACTAAGCAAAGACATGAAAAAATACAAAAGAAGAAATCCAAACGGCCAATAAGCATCTTTTGAAAAGGTGCTTGACATCATTAGTCATCAGAAATATGCAAAACAAAACTACAAGAACTCACTAGACACCCACTAGAATAGCTCAGATTAAAAGAACTGGCAACAACAGGGCGTGGAGCAAGTAGAACTCTCTTCCACTGCGGGTGGGTATGCAAACCAACACCAAAGCATTGGCTGGAAAATTGCTTGGCAGGATCTATAAAAGGTAAACATATGCTTACCCTTTGACCCATTCATTGTATCTCAGAGTATATGCCCAATAGAAATTAGTGCTTGTGGGTTTACAAAGATGTGTACTACAATGTCCATAGCACCTTTATGTAATAAACCCAAAGACGAAACAACCCAAATGTCCATTTATAGTAGAGTAGGAAGAGAGAGAGAGAGATTCCGGGCCACCATCTCAGATCATACTTTGCATTTCCCTGGGTGGCCCCGCTTTTCTCTGATTTCCACAGGATCCCCAGTTGATGCTCATGACAGACAGCTTTGGGAGCCAATGATCAAGAATGTGAAACATTGCAAAGCCAAATCCCACTAGAACCAATTATACTGTACCTCCGAGCAACAAGACAATTGGGGAGCTTAATCAATAAATGAGTTAAAATTAATAAATGATTGATTTTGAAAGAAACTCTTTTTAAGCTATCTCCAAGATCCTAGGTTACCCTAAAAAGCTTCTAGTAAAAAATGTTGAAAATCTTTCCATACAGAAATCTAACAGGTAAGAATAAAAAGAGAGAAATAGAAATATATTTTCAAAAAAACTAATTGGGAAGCATTCTGTAAATAGCAAATAAATTCAAGACGGCATTTCAGAACATTTGAGAAAAGGTGAGTTATTGGGAAACAAACAAATCATTTCAAAAACAAAATTACAAGTGTTGGAAGAAAACTTTTTCATAATGTTAGAGTGAGAAAGAACTTCTTAAGCATGATACACAGTGAGAAACCATGTAAGAAAAGATGGCAAAGATGCATATACCATCTTTATGTAATGTGTTACAACTCTACAGAACATGTAAAATTTGGAATTACAAATCGGAACGTGTGTACAAGATAGAGAGCTAATGTTCTTAACAGCAAAGAGTTCTTATATATCCATAAGAAATCACATGTGTTTCTCAATCAGCAAAAAGGTGAAAAATTCAGGTAAATTTGCATTGAAACATTGTTGGTGGGGGCCGGCTTCAATTTTCCTTATCTTGTTTTCTTCTTTGTCTTTGTCTCTGCAAAACAGGGTACTTTCGTACATATATTAGTAGATACGGTTATTGATAGACATTATGTATTTTTCACATCAACTTTGTGAGTTTCCTGCATAGCTAGACAGTTAGCAGATTCAGGATTCAAAAATCAGGTCGGCCGGTTTTGAATCCTTTGTTCCATGGATAGCTTTCCGGTAGACTATAAATGAAAGCACGGCCACAGCATCTTGACAGCTAGCAGGGACCCATGAAACTCTTGGCCAGACTGGTGATCCAGCTGTAGAGCTAGACATGAGAAGGATGCAGAATGTCTGTCTATTTGAGTGATCACCTTGGCCCTTGGTTCTCTTCCTCTTCCCTAAGACAGAGAAACAGACAGAACACACACAGACACACACACACACACACACACACACACACACACACACAATGCCCCTTGGACTAACCTCACCTCCCCAGTTCCTCCTCAGGTCGGGCTTCCGTGGCCTGCCCCAGGTGTTGCAGATCCCTACTCCTCTTTCAATCCTGGTCCTGCAGCCTCCAGGTTCCAAGTGTGTTCCTCTAGGCTCCTCAGCCCCACAAGCCTTGTCTACAAACTGGGTGGACTTTGCCCAATTACCTGCTGAGCCTGCCTCTGCCACCTCCACCCCTTTCCCAGGATCAGCCTGGCCAATTGGCCCTGCCAAGTGTCTCACTCAGAGAGCAAAGCATCTGGGAGTTCTCTTCCTCATCCTTTGAAAAAGCTCAGGCTTGCTTTTCCTCTCCCATCCCAAATAGCAAGGGGCACTGTGCTAGGTACACCCAAAGTGCTCTATAGATTCACTGATGAGGGCCTGGCTTGCTAGGACCTGGGTGTTTGGCACCCAGTAAACCACATAAAGGTGAGAGCACCAGAAACCAGAGTGACACAAGTCATACCCTCCCAGCTCCACAGCCCTGATTCCTGTGCTCATCTTAGAGCAGAATCGTCCACCCCTAGGTTCCTTCCCTGGGGCAGGGCAGGAATGGGTGTGGGCACCCTGGCACTGCTGTAGAATACCAGCTGCCTGGCATAGATGTTCACATGACTCTGTCCCACCTCCCAGGTGCAGCCTGGGAGCAGGCAACCCATTCATCCAACCCCACCGCACTTCCGAGCTCTGGGAGGTCTCAGGGCCTGGGCCTGTGGTCTAGGTTCCAGACACAGGTGATCCATAATGCACCTCATGGCTGGAGAAGCCATCCCTTCCTCTGGTTCTCAGTATACTCACCTGTACAACGGGCAACAGGAAACTACATTGGATCTGTGGTTGCCTGAGACAGCCAAATTATTGGAAGACATGCTGTCAATCAATTTTACTTAAAATAATACAGACCCATGTCCGTGGTAAGTGTCATTCTAGCCAGATCTAGATGCTGGTAGAAGAGCAGAACAAAAGAGGATATAAAAACAAAGCATTTGCTGAACATTGCTAATCATCAGGGAAATGTAAATGAAAACCACAGTGAGATACCACCTTACTCCTGCAAGATGGCCATCATTAAAAAGTCAAAAAACAATACAGGTTGGTGTGGAGGTGTGGATGTGGTGAAAAGGGAACACTTCTACACTGCAGGTGGAAATGTAAATTAGTACAACCGCTATGGAGGACAGTGTGGAGATCCCTTAAAGAAATAAAAATAGAGCTACCATTTGATCCAGCAACCCCACTACGGGGTGTCCGCCCAAAGGAAATCCTTTGTGTCATTATATGAAAAAGACACATGAACACACATGTTTATAGCAACACAATTTGTAATTGCAAATGTATGGAACCAACCTAAATGCCCATTAGCCAATGAGACAATAAACAAAATGTGGCATATATACACCACGGAGTACTACTCAGCCATAAAAAGGACAAAATAATGTATTTTTGCACCAATTTGGGAGAAACTGGAGGCCATTATTCTAATTGAAGTTACTCAGGAATGGAAAACCAAATATTGTATGTTCTTGCTCATAAGCGGGAGCTAAGCTGTGAGCACAGGCAAAGAACGATATAATGGACTTTGGGGACTCAGGGGAGAAGGTTGGGAGCAGGTGGTGACGGATAAAAGACTACACATTGGGTACTGTGTACATTGCTCAGGTAAGGGGTGCATTAAAACTCAGAAATCACCGCTAAAGAACTTAATCCAAGTGACCAAAAACCACCTGTACCCAAAAAACTGTTGAAATTTTAAAAGGGCTCAGAGCGGTGGCTCACGCCTATATTTCCAGCACTCTGGGGGGCCAAGGCATGTGGATCACAAGGTCAGGAGACAGAGACCATCCTGGCCAACACGGTGAAACCCCATCTGTACTAAAAATACAAAAATTGGCCAGGTGTGGTGGGGCATGCCTGTAGTCCCAGCTGCTACTCGGGAGGCTGAGGCAGGAGAATCGCTTGAACTTGGGAGTCAGAAAAAAAAAAGAAAAGAAAAAAGAAAGAAATTTTAAAAGCGCATTTTGGAAAAATATTTATGAAAGGAAAATTGCAAAACTGCCAAAAGTTCCTAATTTAATGTTTTTCTGGACTTTCAGGTAGCCTGCCAATCTGATTTCAGTAGCATGTGTATTTCTGTGCACACCACATGTGTATACACACACACATAGACACACACACACACATTTACATCTTACAAGTCTGTGGGAGATCATTGTCCCACTATACAGATTAGGAAACTGAGATTTGGGATAGAGTCATCTGTCAAATGTCACATGGTTATTAAATGGATGTACAGCTTCATAAGAATTTCTTAATATAAAAGCAGAAAAAATCTGTGGATACTATTAGTGGAGAAAGTTTGGGAGAAATCAAGGAAATTCTGGGACTGTCTGCATGTCCCCACATAAAGCCATGGCTGTTAGATGCTGGCTCTTGGGATGACTCACTCTAGTGTTTGTCTGGATGGTTCGTGCAGCCCAGAACAGGGGCCGACACCACCTTCAGTTTTCCATCTCTGAGCCATTCGACTTCTCCTTTGGAAGGGGCCCCAGCCACCTTTCTCACCTGCCTTTCCCTCATCCTCCTTTCCTGCTTCCTTCCAAAGAGACAAAACTTGAGTTAAAAAGTGGATTGAGTGTCTCTAATGTACCAGGAGCAAGTCAGGTGCCAGGGAGAGAGAAATAACCCGAGTCCTCATAAGCTCACGTATCAGGGAAGGGACAGACACTTAGGGTCAGACCTGTAATGCCAGCATTTCGGGAGACCAAAGCAGGTGGATCGCTTGAGGTCAGAAGTTTGAGACCAGCCTGGCTAATATGGTAAAACCTCATCTCTATTAAAAATACAAAAATTAGCTGAGGATGGTGGCTCGCACCTGTGGTCCCAGCTACTCGGGAGCCTGAGGCATGACAATTGCTTGAGCCCAGGAGGCAGAGGTTGTAGTAAGCTGAGATCGCACCACTATACTTCATCATGGGTGACAGAGTGATAATCCATCTCAAAAAAAAAAAAAAGGATTCTGTGGATGTGTGAGTTCAACATCACTTGCACCCACCAGAGGCAGATATTGAGTCAAATCAAGACCTCTAAACAAAAAAGCAGCAACTCCATCCCCCACCCATTCATGGGTCCCATCTCAGAGGGGCATTGTGACATTGAGGTAGAGCACAGATCCTAAAGCCACAGCAAGCTGGGCCACCTCATCTGGGTCACCTCACCTCAGTGCCTCACTATTTCCATCTGTCCAATGGGACTACTGAAGTGCCTGTTTTGTTCATTTCATCAAATTGTTAGCAGTGCTATCGAATGCAATGGCCCATGTGGAGAGGATCAATTAAAAGCAGTTAGTAATAATCATAGCAATAGCTATAATAGTAATTAATAAAATATGAATTAATTACTATTAATGGGCATTACTAAAGATGAACACGAGGATAGGGAGCTGACTCTGCTCATCCAAGTCACTCTGCTCACCATTCTCATCCTCCAGCATCGAGAGAGAGGGTGTTGGGTGCCTAACACTGCTGGGAACCCAGGAGGACAATTCTTTCCCCTCAAATGAAACATGTGCTATCAGTAATGGATCAGACAGCAAAAATCAAATGTGAAGGATGGCTGATCCTTGCAGTTCAGGAGGAGTTCTGATGGATAGTAAGTGGTTACCCAAATAGTTCATCTGTAACTACTGACTATTTCATGTGCTATTATACAGTTAAGGATAGAAAACGCTCATTTCTGAGCTTTCAGAAATTCAGGAAAAGAGAGTGGTTGTCTACTTAAGACCACGGAAAGGGCCAAGTGGCAGAGAAGATGTAGTGAAGAGATACACAAGCCCACACTTTTATTCTCCAAGAATGTTCCATGCATTCCCAAATGGGTACCATTACCAGCTCAAGCCACTAGCACAAGAACGAGGAGTCATACCGAGTGTGGCTCTGGAAGCAGCCATCCCACGGCTTGCCTTGCAGGTGGAAGAAGGGAAGTTTCCCTTCATTCATTCAGGCTTCCAGCACTCCTTCCAGGATAAGCGAAAGCAGGCTGATAGGAACCATGTGTGGGCTGGTAAGCAGGTCACCCATTATTTGCAAAGGTATACGCTGAGCTGCCACAGCTTGTTTGCTGATACCAGACAGTCCTCTTACAGAGAACTGCCTTTATAATCCAAGACAAAATGAAGGACAATTACTTTCAGAGAGAGAATATAAAGGTGCAAATGGTTGATATCAGATACCTTTAAGCAATCCAAGCAAAGAAACAGTAGAGACTCAGGAATCTGAAGCAGGGAGAGAAAACCTGAGTGGGAAAGATTGTACAGAATTCTATGTAGAGATAGAAAATCTGGATTCAGGCTCCACAGCTGCTGTTTTCCAGCTGTGCAACCCTCCTCAAGTTACTTCATCTTTCAGGATCTTGATTTCCTCACCCATAAACCTGAGGAAATGTTTGAGAAATCCACTGGGAGGGTAAATGAAACTAGTGACGATAAAAGGCGCGGTGTAAACCATCACTGCCCACGCACAGGCTGCTGTGTGACTTTGGAATTTTGCAGAGGTCCCCAAGGGCTGGACCAGTGGCTTTCATTTTCCTCTACTCTGGGGTGAATTTTTAAAAAATTACTGGGTGCTCAGCTTGAAATCCGTGGTGTTGGGATAAAAACCTAAACACTGGGCCGGGCGCGGTGGCTCACGCCTATAATCCCAGCACTTTGGGAGGCCGAGGTGAGTGGATCACAAGGTCAAGAGATAGAGACCATCCTGGCCAACATGGTGAAACACCAACTCTATTAAACATACAAATATTAGCTGGGTGTGGTGGCGCACACCTGTAGTCCCAGCTACTCGGGAGGCTGAGGGAGGAGAATCGCTTGAACCCAGGAGGCGGAGGTTGCAGTGAGCCGAGATGGTGCCACTGCACTCCAGCCTGGCAACAGCAAGACTTGGTCTCAAAAAAAAAAAAAAAAAAAATCTAAAAATCATACAACTGCCGTCGTCTTCCAGTGGCATTTCCAAATGCCGGAATAACCTGACCAGTGGAACTTCAGCCAATCAGCCCCTCTGCATCACTTCCCAAGACCAAAAATGCTCCTCCTTGAATGAGAGCCTGGAGGTCACTCCAGTGGCTCCCTGGGGGACTCACAGCCTGAGAAGAGTATGGGTTTGAAAAGGGCAGCATGGTACAGGCCTAGACTTCCCAGGCGACCCTACATCTTCGCACATCTCTGTGTCTCAGACTACTCACCTGTGAAATGAGGACAATAAAATTCATCTCCCCACTGCTGAGAGGCTAGGATAACCCATGCAAAACCCTGGGACTATACCTGACTGTGCAGCTTAGGTACTCCATGGCGGCTGATTTGCTGTGGGCTGGAGGCACAGCAGGCAGAACATTTCCAAAAGTGTGGCCACACCCACCCACTCCCAGCCACAGCTGTCTCCCACCTGGCACACTCTGACAGCCTTGGGCATGCCAGGCCAGATGGGACTTATGTGCTACAGGCATGTGCCAGAGTTGGTCACCATAGCTATGGGGCGGGCACTCTCTGCTAGCCCCTGGTGGCTGTGACTCACCTCCTAGTTATGGCTGGTGGAGGTGGGAGAACAACCTTAGAACTCAATGCAAGAAGTGGGCAAACTGAGCAGGGCTGGGTGTGGCAGGGACCTGGGTGGACCCTTGGAGGTGGCTCTAAAGGGCTTGCTTTGGGCATTGGGGGTGGGTTGCAATTTGGGTCCATGGAGGTGTCTGGCAGGTAGGGCCAGATGATCTCTGAGCCAGTGGGTCTATTCCAGGGACTTGGTCTGGGCCATGTCCCAGATCTAAGGGCTCAGAGGAAGTGGAGTGCAAGGGAATTCTGAGGTGTGGGCAGTTGGTGGCCAGAGGTAGGCAGGTGGTGGGGCTTTGAGTTCATAGTTATTTGATTCAGGGCTTCTGCAGCCACCGGGTGGAGTGCAGTTCAGCAGGGGAGGGTGTGGAGGTGGATGAGGATTAGGCTGGATGTCTCGATAGGATTGCAGCCCCAGTGGGGAATAGGCAATGAGTCAGGACCCCAAGGCAGAGGCCAGATTCCATGGACAGAGGAAACTCACTGTGGCTGAAGAAATGGTGGTCTCTGGCCAGAAAAAATGGCTAAAGCCACCAGCCACACACCTGCTGCTGGGCCTGACTCGGTGGCTGAGTTGGATACCTGGATCAGGGTCTGCTAAGGCTGGAGTAATGGTCCCCACGGGCCAGCATGGCCAAAGTTAACAATGTTGGGCTGAAGGTGACACACCTGGGGGATCCTGAAACCATGCGACACGTTTTTGTGGGAGAGGCAGATGATTGGGAGTTGGAAGCCAAGGACTGAAAGAGAGGCAGAATTACAAGGGGATACTGTGTGCTGAGAACTTAGAAGAGTTGGAGTGCCAGGAAGAGCCAGGGCTGTCTGGGTGGTTAGGGAAGGCTTCCTGGAGAAGGTGGACGTAGAACAGGAGTAACCCAGAGTTTCTACACCACCTTCCCCTGCAACAGGCAACCAAATCCACCTGGTCCTCCCCTCCCCTGCCCCCATGTCTAGAGGCAGTGAAGGAGCAGGGAGCCACCCATCCAGCATCACTGTGGATAGGGACGCCTGCCCTAAGGAGCCTCACTCACGTTCCCATATCCCAGGGGTTGCAACTGCACAGACAGCAAATGCTGCTCCATGCGGGCCCTGCTCCAGGAGCTGGGGATGGCAGGAACAGCCAGGCTCTGTGCTCAGGAAGCTGACACTCGATTGGCCAAAGACCAGCAGTGCAGATGTGGGCAAGCCAGGGAAGCATGGTCATTTCAGGGCAGGGAAATGCTGTGGATTTTGAGTTGAGCAGAATGGGTTTGAACACCAGCTCTACTCCTAGTTACCTCATCCCTGGAAAGCTATTGCACATCCTGGAGACTCTCTTTACACATCTGCAGAAGTTGGATAAAACCATCCACTTCCTGGGATATTTGGACAGAGAAGAGAGGAACCCACCCCAAAGAGCTTTGAAAGTGGGGAATGTACCAGCCTGCAGCATCCAAGGTGGCGCCAAGTGAGCAGATTACACCTGGAGAGAGTGCTGTTCAGGGAGGCCTCAGATGGGAGCCTTGACATGATGCTGCCAGAATCTTCCATCTGCCCTTGCCTTTGCTTCAGTGTGTGTGCCGGCTCTGTTCTCTCTCTGCAAGCTGGCTTCCTCCACCACGAGCTGGGCTTCCTCCACCACGAGCTGGGCTTCCACCAGGGCAGCAACACTGCCAAGAGTAATATGAGATAGAGATTGCTGTGGTGGTGGGAGCTGGGAAGACATCTGTGGAAGGCTGTCATCCTGGGTCTGGTGGTCAGCCGAGAACCTCTGCAGGTCAGCCAGGTGGGCAGGGAGAAGAAAACCTGGGTAGGAGATAGGGCAGAGTGAGGCCTGGTTAAAGCCTAAAGGACAGACCAGAGCCCACATCTGTCACTCCAGCCTGGCTGACACAGTGACCTGAGAGAGGGGCCGGTGCTCCTCATCTGACCTGAGACCTGGAGAACCGAAGGAGGAGACCTGGTGAGGGCTGGGGGAGACCTTGGCACAGGTGCTGTTCACCACCACCAGGTGTACCAGCAGGTGAAGGGGAGCAGTGCTTGGTACTCCACACCAACCTCCGAGTGTTCCTGCTTAACTTCTGCCTTCCAAACCAGAAGTACCTTTGTCTTGCAGCCGACTCTTATCTGGAACCACAGAGGGTGAGAATTCTTAGCTACGTGGACACGCCTGGTGGAACTACCATCCCCAATGTCTTCCAAAGCTTATGCCTTACATTTTCTGCCACCAAGACCTATTGCCTTGGCTCTCTCTGACCCCAGGTCCTAATTTTAAGGCTCAGACCATCCCTACCTGGTTCAGGTACCTTTGTTTGGGTCAAACACTTCTGGACACGGGAGCAGGACAGGTGATAAAATGACAGCTCCCACAGGCAGACACCTAGGGAGGGGCAGTTTCTATAGGAAGGGCAGGAAGGAAAAACGGTATGTGTCACCGTGGCTATTGCACACACACACATCAAAATAGTAAAACAGGGATAACAAGGGGAAGGAAAAAGCCTTGGGCAAGAGCAGTGAACTTGCTGACCATAAATGTCAATGAAATTGCCCTCTGAGGGCACAGCACTTGGCTCTGTGTGTCCCAGCAGCCAAGGATCCCATACAGTTCCACAGCTCTCAACATTAACATGTGTGAGTGTCACTTCCTCACTCTATCACAGGCATCAGAGGATGGGACCATGTGTACACAGTCTTGCACCGCAGCAGTGCCTGCCATAGCAGGAAGCACAGTGGAGAGCTTCAAATGCGTGTTTCGGAGCCTTTTTGCAGGCAGTGTCTTCTCACTACTCACCTCTGTCTCTCAAATCAGGCAAGGTGGCTTTCCTGAGTTCTTCCCTACAAGAGGCACCTCCTAGAGTTCTGGTTAGCTCCCTCTATAACTTCACTCACCTTATTCATTTACAAACATGGTGTTGGCACCGGCTGTGCATCCGTGTGTCTCTTCACTGTAGGGCTGACGCTGGAGTCATGGGCGTGATGCTGGTCACCATCGTCTCAGTGTGTCCTAGGATCTGGACGCCTGAGTATGTCTGCACCCCATATTTTCCCACATATCGGACTGATATATTTTTAAAAACTTCTCCCCATATCCCCTTTTCCAGTATTGGAAGCTTTTGCTCTTTTTTTCCTGGGGATGAATGAGTGATTTCCCAGACTTAAGAAGGTCCAGCGCCTTGGTTTGTGGATTCTGTTCTGGTGTGGAGCCTGCTCATTTCGGATGAAGAAGCTGGTTTCTGGCACTGCTCTTTTGCTTCTTGCCATGCTCGATCCTCTCAGATGACAGCCAGACATCCTGCAGGGGCTGGTGAGGACTGTCTGCCAGGCATCTGGGAGCCTCCCTGATTATCCAGCAATCCTCCCAGCTTGTGACACCTCCCGTCTCCCAGAGACAGTTCAGCTGAAAAGCTGCTTTGGAATGTGTGGGGGAAGAAATGGCCCTTTGAATGTGTTCAAAGCCTCCGTGGCTGGGGAAAGCCAAGAACAGCTGTTCTCAGCAAACTTCCTGGGGAGTCTATGGTGTTCTCAGGGGGAAATGGGAAAATACCGGCAAGAGAGAACTTTGTCATTGTATCCTGCAATGAGAGAAACGAAAGGAGCATGAAAGCATGTCCCCTGTGAGCACATCAAATTCAATGTCAAAAATATCCCAATGCTCATAACTCACCAACGGCCGGTGTCTAAAGTTACAGCTTCATGCATTTATCACAGTCAGCACTTTGAAAGGGAAAGATCACGAGTTTTGATGTCAGAGCAGGTTTGCTTTGAATCCTGGCTATATTCCTAATTAGCTGGATGTGTCTGGACAGTATGTTTAACCTCTTCATGCTTCAGTTTTTTCTGTGAAATAGACTTCGTGCATCTCACAGGAGACCACTATGAAGAATGTGAACATTCAATTAGGGCTTAGAAGCCTTATTTGGTAACAATACCAAAATGGACATATACTCACTACATTCTGGGTTTATTGTAAGGGTTGATGAGATTATCTAAACAGATTTTTGTGGTTTTGTTCTTAGCTGTATCCCTTGAATTTTGCACATAAAAGGCACTTAATAAATACCTGTTGAATAAATTAATGAATAAACATGTGAATGAATACTTATTTCCCTCTCTAAACTCCTTTGCCTGTAACAGAAAATCCAAGTGTGTTAAATAGCAACAGTGAAGAAATGTGATTGTAACAGAACATCTACCATTCCCCAAGCCCTCAGTCCACCCACCTGTTCAGCCTCTCTTACCTTTGCACTCAGGAAGGGCAAACATTCTTAGCCTTTTCCACCCCAAACAAGCGCTCCCTGTCTTTATACACTGTGGGTCTTGGATTTGTAATACCTTCTTCTTGTCTACCTGGGAAATTCTGACCCAGCTTCAAAATCTACTTTAGATGTCACTTTCTCCATGAGGGTAGGGTGATGGTGCCAGTGGTGGTGGTGGTAATATTGGTTCTGGTGGTGATGGTGGTGATAATAATTGGAGTAGTGATGGTGGTGGGTGGTGGTGATGGTGGTGATAACATTATGGCGGTGACAGTGGTGGTGATGGACAGGATGGTGATGGTGGTGATGGAGGTACTGATGGTGACAGTGGTGATAATAGTTTTGGTGGTGATAGAGGCGGTGATGCTGGTGATGGTGATGATGGAGGTGGTGGTGGTTATGGTGATGATGGAGTAGGAGGTGGTGGTGATGATGGTGGTGGTCGTTGTCATGGTGACGTTGGTGTTGATGGAGGTGGCGGTGATGGTGGTGATGGTGGTGACAGTGATGATAGTTGGGGTGGTGATGGTGATGATAGTGATTATAGTTATGGTGGTGACACTGGCGGTGATGGAGAGGTTGGTGATGTTGGTGATGAAGGTAGTGGTGAAGGCAGTGGTGATAATAGTTGTGGTGGTGTTGGAGTTGGTGGTGATGGTGGTGATGGAGGTGGTGGTGATGGTGGTGATGGAGGTGGTGGTGATAGTGGTGATGGAGGTAGTAGTGATGAAGGTGGTGGTGCTGGTGAGGTGGTGGTGGTGATGATGATGGAGATGCTGGTGGTGATGGAGGTGATGGTGATGGTGTTGATAATAACTGGGGTGGTGGTAGTGATGGTGGTGATTATAGTTATGGTGATGACAGTGGTGATGGTGGTGCTGGTGATGGTGATGATGGAGGTGGTGGTGACGGAGTTGATGATGGTGATGGAGGTGGTGATAATGGAGATGATGGTGGTGATAACAGTTGTGGTGGTGATAGAGTTGGTGATGGTGGTGGTTGTGATGATGGTGCAGACACTGAACTAATCTTTACCCTAATAATTATTAAATTAGTATTAATAATAACTAATAATTAAATAATTATTAAATTATTTCTCTTTTGGACCACAGTTTTCATGTGGACCCAAAGAGAGGGTTTTTTATTATACTCTTTCATTCTCTTAAAATTCAAACACATTTTAATCTTCAGGACTTTCAGCTTTGAACTCTTCTTGGTCGTCTATTCCTGAGTGAAGAAAAGGGCTTTGAAGGTCGCCTTTGATAGACAAAGATGTAACAGCAGGAGATAACAGGTCATTCCAAGAGTGAGACAGGAGGTAGAAAATTGGGCGCTGGCTACTCTAGATGGAATCTCCTCTCTTGGCCTGCCCTCCACTCCCATTCATTCCTCCATGGACAAGTTCTTACTGATTGCCCTTTCTGTGCCTGGTACTGTGGTAGGTGCTGAGGACATGAGGCTAACCCAATTTCCCCCAAGCTGTCACACGTGCAGGTCTCTCCTGGGGGAAGTGCAATGGCCTCACCTCCATGTACCTGGAATCCAGTGAGAGAAATGTCTGTAATTGATCAATGGCTTCACTGTGCCGGTTGGCTGATCCAGATAATTAGGTTCCTGCTATGGTTTAAACATTCATTCCCTCTGAAACGCATGTTAAAACAATCCCCAATGTAACAGTATTAAGAGTCGGGGCCTTTAAGAGGTGATTGGGTTATGAGGGCTCTGCCCTCAGGAATGGATTAGTCCATTTGTGGGTTAATGAATTAATGGGTTATTACAGGAGTGGGTTTTTTAAAAAGTTGGCTTGGTTTTCAGTGTAGTCCTCTCTCCCTGTGATGTCTTCTGCCAAGTTATGATGTAGCATGAGGTCCTCACAGAAAGCTGATCAGATGCGGCTACCTGATCTTGGACTTCTCAGCCCCAGGCTGTAAGAAATAAACCTTTTTATTTTTAAATTACCATCACAGATGTGCTGAATAGCAGCAGAAAATGGACTAAGACAGTCCCCAAACCCAGAAATTTAATAAAAGAAAAAAATGCACATAATTCCTCAATGGAACTCAAATCTAGTAAAAGAATTGCGGTGGCAATCCAGAGGGCCCACAGTCTCCAGCATCTTTGGTGTTTCAGGCTTAGGCCTGGGAAGAGGTGAGAGGGTAGGGAAAAGTAGGCAGGTGTAGCTGGGGGGAGTCCCAGAATGCAGAAGCCCCGCTGGGATCTGAAGTGCCACGTGGCATGAGATCCAAACCTACTGCTCCCACCCAGGGAGACCCACTGGGGACAGGTGGCATTGAGCTTGGCCACATCATCTCCAGGTTGGTGGTGCCACCTCTGATGGCCTCTCCCATTGTTCCATCTCTAATCAGAGGGATAAAATGTGCCAGCAGCTCTATCTCTCACCCTGGAGGGTGATAGCAATGACCGTCAGGGGTTTACTTAGAAGATGAAAGTTCTGCTTTGCCTCTGGGGGACTGTGGTAGAAGACAGATTTTTCTGTCACCTCTTGGGTGACTTGTGATCTTGTTTCCTTAATGTCCTTCCCAGTGGTTTCTAAAGAGATGCCTTATGCCAACATTCTCTTGAACTCTGCTTCTCTTTTCTTTAAATGGGACTTTGATTCTGGAACAGTTGTATAACATGATGTTCTGCAGAAGCCCAGCCTCCCACCTGCATACCCTGCCTTGGGCTGCAATGGCCTTGCTGGGAAAGAGCGTTTTCTCAGAGAGCCTGTCCCCAGATAGGCTGTCTGTGGCCCATCATCCAGGACACACTCACTGTGGATCTGTAGGCCTCCACCTACCTCTCCAGGAACGCCCACACTGCAGCCAAGCTTTGAAGGTCCCTTCTCATAAATATCAAGAGGCAGCTCCCCACTCCAGGGCTGCTTCCATTCCAGCTTCCTGTATCCACCCACAAACAAACTCTTCAACTCACACTCCACCATCCCACAAGAGCCTCCCTGGGCTTTCTTCAGAGTTAGAAGAGGCCACACCCTTGTCTCTTCCCCACAGTGCCTGACCTGTATGCTTCCCGTGACAGGCTGTTTGTGGACTCATCATTTGCTCTCTGTCCTGGTTTCAGCCCATGACCCTATGAATCTGTGTGTCCAGCTTGGCTTTGGAAGGCATGGAGATGGATTGCCTTCAGCCATGGGGAGTGTGGTCAGGGCTGCTTGCTCCTTCAGGATCTGCCCTTTGTGGGGCAAGCATCACCCAGGAGCTGAGCAAGATGAGATTCAAAGTCCAGCCATTGGAGCCCAACAGGGGACTCACCTGAGCAGCACTGTCTACCATGAGTAAGTAGGCCACAGCTTTGCAGGCTGGCCTTGCAGCTCAGCTTCTCTGTTTGCTCCACCCGTAAGTGGGGATCCCTGACAAGCATCTCATTCCCCAAATGCCATCCCAGCCTCTGCTTCCAGAGAGCCCAGCTGGCTATATGGGCTTTCTCCATTCATTCTTCCATTCAGCGAATACCAGTTAAGCACCGACTGTGTGCTGCGTTGCACTGAGCAGTGGAGACCCAGCAGCAAACAATGTGGCTTAGACAGACTAGAATGTGAGACAGTCTAGAAGCGAGTAATGAATGATGATGGCAAATGGAACAGACAGGTTGATGGAACACAGAGTAACTTGGAGGCAAGCTCCCGTGTTGCAGAAAAACTTCTCTGGGGAGATGTTTGTTCTGAGTCCTAAAAGTTGAGAAGCCAGCCATGGGAAGAACTCTTCTCCTGGCCCAGTATGCCCAGCTGCTACCTGGATGTCTCCCCAAAAGCTCTGAGCCCCGAGTGGCCTCCAGTAGACTCCCCTGTCCCCAATCTTACTACCACTTCTCTGACTGTGTTTATGATCTTAGTGGATGCCACCCAGATCCTTCAGATTCTTCATCACCCTAACCCCTCCCTCCCCCTCAGCACCAGGTCCTGATGCCACCCATTCTTGGGGTGGCCACAGCTCCCAAGCTGATTGTGAGGCCTTGATTTGGGCAGGCCCTCAGCACTGTCACCAGCTGTTGCAATACTCACCAGACAGGTGGCCTTGCAATACTCACCCGACAGGTGGCCCTTCTTCAGGTCCAGTGTTCCCTCCTATATAAACCCTGTGCAGCACTCCACCCTCACCCGCTCACAGAACTAAGCACTCCCAGCTCTGGGATTGTGTATCACCTGCAGCATCAGTGTGCTTCAAGGAGCACAGGCTGGTAGGCTAACACGACAGACACTTGCCTCTCAATTCCAGAGGGTCAAGGTCTGAGAGCAAGGTGTCAGCAGGGCTGCGCTCTCTCCGAGGCTCTGGGTAGAGCCCTTCCTTGCCTTTTTCCAGCCTGTGATGGGGGTGACAATGCTTGGTGCTCCTCAAATGGCAGCAGCATCAGTTCAGTCTCTGCCTCTGTCATCACGTGGCCGTATTCATGTCATCTCCCTCTGTGCACCTCTGTCTCTGTGTTCAAATTTCCCCTCTTTGGAAAGACAGCAGTCACAATGACTTCATTTTAACTTTACCTCTGTAAAGAATCAATTTCCGAATATGATCACATTCTGAGGTGCCGGGGATTAGGAACTCAACCTCTCTTTCATTTGAATGAGGCACAACTTAGTTCCTAACACCTATTATGCCTTCATAATACTCTCAGTCACATTTTAGCATAGTATTTTCTAAGGGGACCACCTCCTCTCTCCTACCCCCATCCCAAAGCCCAGATCTGTTCTTTTCAATGTTTGATTTTGCAGCACAACCAGTTTTTCAAAGATAATTTTACATGGAGTCTCAATAAAACAAGCACAAAGAGAGTGGAGGCACTCTGATTGCAGGGCAGGTTGGCGAGGATTGGAGGGAACAGCCATCCATCCTGCCATGGCACCTTACTGGCTGGCCTCCAAGGAAGCTGTGGGTCGCAGTGCAGAAACCCTGGCTGGACTGTGAGCCCCCTGGAGCTGCTCCTGGGCCTGGATCCTGGGGATCCCAGACCACCCCCCCACTTTCTCAGGCCTCACCCAGAATACTACCTTCAGAGATGTTTCCCTTGATGACTTATTGTATGTAACAAATAGTACATAATCCCCACCTCTACCCATGTTCCTGCCTTATTTTTCTCCCTAGCACTTATCACCGTATTTGTTTATTTGTCTGTTGTCTGTCTCCTCCACATACTAGAATGTGGCCTCAGCAAGGAAAGATGCCTCCTTACTGTTCTTCCAGGGCCTAGAACAGTGCTTGGCTTGAGGTGAATGATCAAGAAATATTTTTTGGGAGAGTGGTCCCACAACTCTTTTCTTCAACAGCTTTATTGAGAAACAATTCACATTCTAAACCACTAAAGGGCCCAATTCTGTGGTTTTAGCGTATTCATAAAGGTTTGTGAAACACAACAGATCATTGTCATGGTCTCTTTCTCTAGATGACACCAGGCAAAAGAATATTGTCACCAGCATAACTGTTTATTACACATATTCACAGAAAAGAGAAAATCATGGGTTTGAACTAGTAGACATACATGGACATGGAGTTTCTGAAGATATTATTTTCTGCTTTTATTTTATGAGAAAATATGTGTATTACACTAAGATACTAAGGAATGTATATATACAGAACCCTTATAAATAGATATTAAATTATTATGTAATAAAATACTTAAGTTTAATAAATTTCAAAAATTAAATAGTGGTAGTTGATACCTATTGTTTTTTTGGCTGATAACCCCTCAATGAAAACTTCCAGTTTTCCATCTGCTGGATCTTTACTATGGCAGCTGCTATCCTGGCACAATGTGCCCCCAACCTCTGCACATGATTGGTCCAGGTGATTAACGCAAGATGGATCAATTAGCCTCCTTCTTGAGGAATTGGACTCCAAGCTAAGGGATGCTTACTGTGACTGCTCTCTGAAATAAAAGAGATATAAATTTGGACCCTTGGTGGCTTCGTTCTGCCATGTGGACTAAGGAGGAAATAAAAATCAGTTGGCAGTAATAGAGAAAAACAAAACAATGAAAAAAGTAAAAGAGGCTGGAAGAAGGAGAAGAGGAAGGAAGAGGGCTGGATTGCATCACTATCCATTGGCTCCAGGAGATACCCCTTGGGCCACAGTTGGCTTCTTGCCATCCAAAGAAACTTACTTAAGGAAAACATCAAACAAATGAAATGTATGTGATTAAATTTGACACTAGTGAACAGGATCATTTGCATTAGGAAGTTTCCTGCAAGATTTTTGTCCCTACTAAATTATTCCCTGTTTCCTGTGATCCCTCCAAGTCTCAATCTCAGGTTGCAAAGAGAAGGGCCTTTGGAGTGCTGGGGAAAGGTCTTCTTTACCAAGACACTCCCACTCCAAGCCCCTATGACCCACAAGGCAAAACTTAGCCAAAGCCACTCTGTTTCTGCTGCATCTCCCAATCTGGAGTTTCTACCACCAGCTGAAACATAAATCCTCCAGGGAAATATTGTTTCAGGCTTCATGGTGGTAGGAGAGCCCTAGGGCCTCTGAGCTCTGACCTGGACATGATCAAACATAGGCCATGGTACTCCCTTGCTTTTCCCTTAGTAGAATTGCTCTTTTCAGAATAGCCTCTGCTGCTTGAGGTGAGTTCTCTCTTTTCCTTGTGGGGGCTCCTCTGGGAAATATGGGGACTTTGTGAGAACTTAGAAAAGAACATCATATTGAATTGACAAAACCTGGAAGCATTCCCCTTGAAAACCAGCACAAGACAAGGATGCCCTCGCTCACCATTCCTATTCAACATAGTATTGGAAGTCCTGGCCAGAGCAATCAGACAAGAGAAAGAAATACGAATAGGCATTCAAATAGGAAAAAATGAAGTCAAACTATCCCTGCTTGTAGACCACATGATTCTATATGTAAAAAATCCCATAGTCTCTGTCCAAAAGCTCCTCAATCTAAATAAATAACTTCAGCAAACTTTCAGGATTCAAAGTCAACATACAAAAAACTGATTTATAGGAATGCTACTGAGCATGCCTATAAACCAACAATATCCAAGCTGAGAGCCAAATCAGGAATGTAGTCCTATTTACAATTGCCAGAAAAGAAATAAAATACCTAGGAATACAGCTTACTAGGCAGGTAAAAAAATCTCTACAACAAGAATTACAAAACACTGCTCAAAGAAATCAGAGATGTCACAAACAAATGAATAAACATTTCATGCTCATGGATAGGAAGAATCAATATCATTAAAAGGGTCATACTGCCCAAAGCAATTTACAGATTCAATGTTATTTCTATGAAACTACAAAGGAAATTCTTCACAGAATTAGAAGAAAAAAAAAAGATTTTAAAATTCATATGGAACCAAAAAGAGCTCAAATAACCAAAGCATCTTTGTCTTTCCTCTCCTATTCTCCTATCCCAAGGTGTCAGGCACCCACAACTTCCAGGAAAGGTATGCATTACTATAAAGAAATACCTGAGACTGGGTAATTTATAAAGAGAAGAGGTTTAATTGACTGACAGTTCTGCAGGCTGTACAAGCATGGAACCAGCATCTTCTGGACTTCTGGGGAGGCCTCATAGAACTTATAGTCATGGTGGAAGGAAATGGGGAGCTGGAATATCCTATGGTGAGAGTGGGAGTGAGAGAGAGTGGGAAGTTTTCACACTTTTAAACAACCAGATCTCATGAGAACTCACTCATCACAAAGGGGATGGTGCCAAGCCATTCAAAAGGGATCTGCCCCCATGATCCAAACACCTCCCACCAGACCTTACCTCCAACACCAGGGATTACTTTTCAACATAGATTTGGCAGGGACACAGACCCAAATCATATCAAAAGAGGTCCTAGATGAAACATCCTCCTCGGCCAATCAGAGCTCAGACTTCTCACTGGAAACTCAGCAAATGCAGACAGTTCCCCTTTTGCACACTTCCAGCGTGCATGAATTTCACTTACATGATTTTGCTAAGTAACATCAGTCTTCCAACAACCCAATTCAGATTTCAGTTGCCATGGTATACGACTTGTGAATAACTCCCCAAAGTACAAACTTCTCTACTAGCTATCAGGTAAATAATAGAAGTGATCATGATCAGTGGTCAATAATATAACTTCTTTCAATGTCTGCCAACAACCGGTTCATCTGCATCTATTGTTCAGGTCAGGCACAGACAGCAAAGTGTGTTGGTATGTTGCCTCCCTGTCTCCCAATTACAAACCCATGTGAGATTTCACAAAAATGGACAATTAAAGGAGGGAATGGGCCAGCAAAGACAGAAATGCAGCAAAGCAGAAAAAGGTGATAATACTAGAACTGAAATCTGAATAGAGCAAAAATGGAGTTATCAAAGAGATAGCTGGTGATGAATATGTTGGCCTCCCACCAGTAGGAAAACTTTACAGATAATGCAGCCAGAGGAACTTGGTGAAGACCAGACTTTCAGAGATATTTCATGACATCAAAGGAACAAAAGATAAAATATTAGAAGCCTATCTAAACTTAGAAAGGAGTAAGTGAAAGATCCTTGTGCTGGACCATAAAGAATATAAGAAGACAAGCATTGCTCTGTTGTTGATAAGGTATTTTTTAACAAATAAATAAAACACTTTAATTCTCTACATTTCCATGTTTTAAATTACAGTGTACTAAATAAATACTAGTTTTACTATTTTTTTTTCCATCTTCTATCCATTTATATACAACAGTAAGAGGATGTTGGCATTTTGACAAAATTAAAGAACAACTGTCGCCCAGGTGTGGTGGCTCATACCTGTAATCCCAGCACTTTGGGAGGCTGAGATGGGTGGATCACCAGGTCAGGAGAGCAAGACTATCCTGGCCAACATGGTGAAACCTCATCTCTACTAAAAAATACTTAGCTGGGGATGGTGGTGTGTGCCTGTAATCCCAGCTACTTGGGAAGCTAAGACAAGAGAATCACTTGAATCTGGGATGCAAAGTTTGCAGTGAGCTAAAATTGGGCCACTATACTCCAGCCTGGGTGACAGAGTGAGACTCCATCTCAAAAAAAAAAAAATTATGACTTTTCCCATCAATGGTTAAGATCATGGTGCAGGATGTCAGCTTGTATGGTCATGTTTCCTGTCAGGTACTACCCACCCGCAGGATGAGATAACCACATTATAACCCTTAGTCCATCGCTTGCGTCAGAATAAGCCTGCTGAGGATGTTAGCTGCTCTTATTCTTACCTTCGCCATGTGAAAAACATGAGATTGTCTTCCTGGGGTATAAAACAAGGATCCAAGGGGACATCATATATGAATGACCATCATTGAGCCCCGGAATAAGGGGTTTCTCTTCAGTTTCTTACATCTACATTTTTCGTTGAGTCCCTTAAAAGTGGCCTTGATATCCCTCAATACCTTTAGAGTTGAAAAATATAGTATATACTCAATTTGCCCAATTAAAGAAAATAATTTTTAGGGATGGCAACATAAAAACATAATCTTTTAAAGATGAAGATAAAAGTCACATGTTTACTTATGCTTAATTTAGTGAGTCATTCATATAATTAAAATTACATATTTTATAAAAATTATTTAAGAGGTTTGCATATAGCAAAATCCAGGACTTGGAGTTACAGTGCTAGATCTGTAAGAAATTAACACTGAATCTATGTATTCTTCTGGTGTCCTTTTCTGAGGTTCTCTTATATGATCTCTATAAGCATACGAAACTAGCATTGATGGAGGTGATTTCAGGCTTATATATCTTCCCCATTCAGAACTTTGCTGTTCAAAATAAACTATTTGAGAAAGAGTCCAAACTGTGAGAATTTATTAGGATTCAAATATAAGGCAATCATTATCTTCCCTAGATGCAAGGAAGATATATATAGAAAGAAAGCTTTTCCCACAGTCCAGCTCCCAATGCTGTGAATTGGGATCTGTGAATAACTTCCCAAAGTACAAATTTCTCCCCTATCTATTCAGTAAAATAATAGAAGTGCATCACGATCAGTGGCCAATCATATTACTTCTTTCAATGTCTGTTGGTGACTGGTTAATCTGCGTCTGTTGTTTGAGTCAGGCACAGACAGCAAAGTATGTAGGTATGTTGCTTCCTTGTCCCCCAATTACAAACCCATGTGAAATTTCACAAAAATGAATAATTGGAGGAGGGAATTGGCCAGCAAAGACAAAAATGCAGCAAAACAGCAAAATGTGATAATACTAGAGTTGTCTTATTTAATTCTCATCCCCACTAAGAAGTGGATAATTTTACCCCTTTTATAGAGAAAGACATTGAGGCTCAGAGGTTAAGCTACTTGCCTAAGGTCATGTTGCTGATAAAACACAAAACCAAAATTCAAACTCAGGCTTCTCTTACTCTGTGCTGTCTGTATTCTCCACTGCCTCCTCGGAGGCTGTTCATGAGGCAGTTGTTTGTGTTACTGGTGAAGGGTCTTGACTACAAATTGTCCATGTTCTTGGTATTTTGAACAAAGAATTGGACAAAATGCGCAAGAAAAACAATGAAAGAATGAAGCAACAAAAGCATAGATTCACTAAAACAAAAGTATACTACACGGAGTGGGAGCAGGCTCAAGCAAGCGGCTCAAGAGTGCTGGGAATTTTCCGGAATTGAATATCCTCTAGAGGTTTCCCATTGGTTACTTGATTACCACCCCATGTAAACGAAGCAGGCCCACAACCAGCCTGATTAATTGCAGAAGGTGACCAATCATAGTCCAAAGTGAAGTTACAAGGTTGCAGCTTATGCGAAAGTCTGATTAGTTGCAGGAGGGAACCAATCAGAGGATGAAGTGGACTTACAAAGCTATACTGTTATGCAAATGAAGACTGGACTTATGGCCAGTCTGATTGGTTGTGGGAGGGGACCGGTCAGAGATATTACCTTTTCCAGAAAAGGGGGTGAGGGAGGATTGCAAAGGGAGAGCCTCTGATGGTTTTGTTACGTACACATGGAAAGTTGGGGTTTTCCTTCTGACTCAGTGCTAGGAAGTCAGTGCACGCAAATTGACCTTAGGTTCCCTGCCTCCAGACCCTATTGTCCTGTCACATTTGCACATCGGATTTTTTAAAGAATTTGCATTCTTTGCTACACTGGCAAAGATCAGAGGACTAAATTTTCTCCTGAAAATTTAATCAAAATTTGGTACCTGAAGTAAAAATAGAGCTTCAGGTACCAAATTTTGAGCCACAGGCCTCTCCTCCTTGCCCTGTAACTCAGACCTGAGAAAGAACTGCTTTGCGAAGTCGGGTGGATCTGTAGAGGGGATGTGGAGTAGGAAGGGCTTTGAAGGGCAAGCCCAGGGAAAACATGCTCAATGGCCCGCTGGGGAAGGGCAGTGCTATTGACTCCCAAAGGGACCAGCATGCAACCCGAGCAGCATTTGACAATTCCACCTCTGGAAAGATCACAGCTCAGGGGCTTTGTGGAAGAAATGGAGGGGTGTGTGCGTTAAGTTTAATGACACCACTCAGCTAAACAGAAACACAGGGGAACTATTTGTTTCTTTTATTTTGTTCATGATACAACCTCCTATTCCAGTTCCTGATCTTTTTTCCAGAGCCTTCAAACAGACCAGTGTCAGTAAAAGAGACAGATTCAAAGCATCCACGGTGCTTCCAACCATGCTTAAGAGATGATAAAATTATAACATCATGTAGGAAGTCACAAAGCCCTCTGATAATGTTATCTAATTCAACCCCCTTCAATAACCCTGTGATCTCCCAGGCTAGTACGACAGACTAGGAAACAGATGCCAGTAATAAGAGACACACTGACAACGAAAAGGATTTCATTGTTAATTTGTAGATTATATTTTTAAGCTTTTTGGATCTTAATCAGCTTGCATTTGTCAACAAATTGACAACAGACGTATTTTAATATTTTTAACCAAAAAGTCATGGATCAGTCAAGGCAGATAAAACTAAGCTGCAATAACAAATGGCCCCAACATTTCAGGGTCTTAAAGCAACAACAGTTGATTCTTGCTCATGCCACTGGTCAGTCACAGATTGGCAGCTGGTCCACATCATCTTCCTTCTGGGACCCAAACTCTTTCCCAAATATCACCAGCTGTAGTGGCAGTGGTGAGAAAAGCAGGGTGAGCCATGCATGGCTCATGAAGCCTGCTTCCAGAAGTGATCACATTATTTTTGCACATATTTGATTGTGGAGGGTCAATGTATAATCTTTTCCCAAGAAGGAGCGACAAACATAACAGCCTACCCCAGGTTCAAATTCACTAAAACACTTTGCTTGGGAAAAAATGTTAATAGATTAAAAAAAATTCTATTGCCAAGTGCTTTCAAAGGTACAGATAAAAGAATTTTTATAGATGGCACATTTTGGTGGTTTTCTTTTTTCTTTTTTTTGAGATGGAGTTTTGCTCTTGGTTGCCCAGGCTGGAGTGCAATGGCACGGTCTTGGCCCACTGCAACCTCTGCCTCCTGGGTTCAAATGATTCTCCTGCCTCAGCCTCCTGAGTAGCTGGGATTACAGGTATACACCACCATGCCCGGCTAATTTTGCGCATGGTTTCTCCATGCTTGTCAGGCTGGTCTCAAACTCTCTACCTCAGGTAATCCGCCTACCTCCACTTCCCAAAGTGCTGGGATTACAGGTGTGAGCCACTGTACCCAGCCCACTTCAGTGGTTTTCAGTGACATTTTATGACAATAAAAATGTTTCCAAATACTTGCTTTTAAAAGATTCTCCCAAACCCAAGCCTGTTTTATTGTATGTCTTTTGAAAATTTTAAATTTTTCTCACTCATAATAAAAACCTATCTTTTATATCAGAGAGATGGGCAAATTTGGGGGGAAATAAATCCACTTTGAAATGGGATTCACTTAAAATTGAAAAAGAAATGTTAACAAATTAAAAATATTTGTTATGTAAAAGAAAAAATATGCAACTCATTTTTAAGGATCACACTTGCAAATATCTTGCAGAAGAGGTGGCAGAAAATTTCTGTGTGGTAACAGGGCTTTCACATAACTCCCCATCTTGTGAGGATTCCATTTTATGGTATTCTTTTCATAAAATCAGGACTTTTAAAATGACTCTTCATCTTTTTATAAAGAATTCTAAAGATTTAATTTTAAAGTCCTCTTTTTATAAAATTCAACACACTGTTAATATCTTGTAGCTTGCTTACAGGTAATGTAAGGAAAGAGTTTCATATTCGGTTTTATTTCAAGAAACACACCCCAGAACTCTTTGTATGTTCTTGTCTAAACAAATACTACATCTGTGCTGGCACATTTTTTCCATAAAACTATAGTTTTGACTTCAGAAATAAAATCGTTGAAAAATACATACTCTCCAGTACATCTTTCTTTTAGTGTTTCATGGGAAAATAACAGTTAAGTATAATTCAATGCTGAAACAGAAGCTAAGCCTTTAGCAAGCATCCTAATTGAGACATATTAGAGTCATCAGTCTGTTATCCAGCTATACAGCAAAGAGCCCATATGAGAAATTCATTCCAGCAATATTTGCTTTGATTCTTTAACAATGTTTTCTCTGCCTCATTAAACAGTATTAGATGACAAATGAGTTTATTTTAGCATGCCATTATTTTTCATATACTATTTCAGTCATTTTTCTATGACCAACAGGATGTGGCTTTTTTGTTTTCACAGTGAAGAAACAAATCTCAAAAGCAGTTTCTCCCAGGAAACTGGTGACATCGTCTTTCTTGATCTGGGTCTTGTCTGCTTGGATCCATTTGTTTTGTGAATAATTAATGAGCTGTATACTTATGTACTTGGTTCTATATATGTATTACACTTTAATAAAAAATGCTTAAAGAGATATTTAATGTGTCATTAAAATTGATGCAATTTGCTGACATATCAAGTTGAATAACACATGATTTTGGACATTACTGCAAAAAAATTACAGATGTTGAGCTCAGTTCTAATTTTTTTTTTTCAGAGATGGAGTCTACTAGCTCTGTCACCCTCTCTGCTCACTGCAACCTCCTCTCCCAGGTTCACGCAATTCTACCTTGCCTCCTGAGTAGCTGGGATTACAGGCATGTGCCACTATGCCTGGCTAATTTTTGTATTTTTAGTAAAGATGAGGTTTCACCATATTGGCCAGGCTGGTCTCGAACACCTTACCTCCAGTGATCTGCCTGCTTTAGCCTCCCAAAGTCCTGTGATTACAGGTTAAGCCACCACACCTAGCCAAGCTTAGTTCTTAAATAGCTGGCTAACTGTGATGGTTCCACACTAGCATAGCTAATATTTCATAAAACAACATTTGCTAAAGAGGAGTGAATCTTCTAGAATTGTGTTCAGCTGCAAAGGACACAAAACCTGATCAAACAATCACTTAAACAAATTAGAAGGTTGTGCTTTCTCATTAAACAGAAAGACAACAGTTTCAGCATTGATTCAGCAGCTTGAAGATGTCACAGATGAGTCTTTATCACTGTCTTGTCTTTTCTCTCAGGAGCACAAGGCAGCGGCCACATCTCTAGTCATCACACCTGCATTCCAGAAAGGGAAAGCCATGAAGAGGAAGGGTATGGCCTATGTTTTTTTTTTTAAAAAAAAAAAAGCTTTTTCAAAAATCCTTAAGAGATGTCCTATTATTTCTCTTTAGCCATATTTGTTGTATGAGCACCCTTAGTGGCAAGGGAAGCTGGGAAATGTACCTTTTTTTGCAGGGCATATGGCTACCCCACATAAAACCAGAATTCTTTTAGCAAAAAAAAAGGGGAGAGATTGACCATTGAAGAGGCAACAAGCAGTGTCTCCCAGGCAAAACCTGGCAGAGTTACTGATCATAGCTATGCAACTGATTTCTCAGTGCTCTTTGAGGCCTCTAGTGTGCTGTGGCTGACTCCTTGTCAGATGCAGATTGGCCATCAGAAGTGATGTGGCTGATGAGGGGCCAGAACCAGGGGTGGGAGCCTGCACAAGATGCCCATACTGGCCTTTGCGCAGACAGCAGAAGACCTTCACCCAGGTGATGGAGGAATCTCTTTACATGAATTGTCCATTGTGAGGGTTAGTTTAGGTAACCCTGGTAATATAGTCTACATATTTGGCAAATGCACTTAACCAGGCATGTAGAAACAGCGATGAGAGCCATAGTTGGGAGTTGAACTAAGGACCTAGGACAACACTGCTTCCCACCTTCACTGCCAACCACAGGGTTCTCACCCTCCCATCAGCATACCGTGGATCCTGCACATGGCAGGCTATGGCTAAAAGTTCTGAAGGTTTATCAACCTCACAGCCTCTGAGGGTTGGAGAAACAAAGACAAAAACAAACCAACATCAAAAAACTCACAATTATGCTTCTCATAAGATGTGATCGATGCAGGACAGGCAGCCCCTGTCTTACGGGCTTAGCCCAGAAGGGTTCTTGGCTGCACCTAGGAAAGAATTCAAGAGTGAGCCAGTAGTGTTAGCAATATTTTATTGAGTGGGGCTACTCCTTTTGAGCAGGGCTTACTCATTGCAGTGTGCCCAGAATCAGCAACCCATGGGCTGTTGGCAACTCTACTTGTAGTTAGGTATGCCAGCTTCAATTGCATGCAAATTAAGGGGCAGGTTAATGCAAATTGAGGGGTGGGTTACTTAGAACTTTCTAGGAAAGGGGCAGTAATTTCCAGGTTGTTGCCATGGAAAGGGGTGGTGACTTCTGGGTTATTGCCGGGTCATTTGTAAACTGTCATGGTGCTGGTGGGAGTATCTTACGTTGATGAGCAGTGAGGGCAACTAGAGGTTGCCTTCAGCACCCCCTGCTAGTTCCTGCTGTTTTCTTCCACTTCATCCATCAGAGGCTGGGAAATATTATTAGGTTGGTGCAAAAGTAATTGCAGTTTTAATAAGTCCTGTGGTCCTCCTACCTCATGATGACATCATCCAGTTGCTGCCCAGTTCATAAATGGGTCCTGACAGATGCGTGTCTCTTTGAAGCATGTGAAACATGTCTCCTTCCTTACCTCAGAAAATATGGCCAACAGTGCTGCAAGGAGAGAATAATTACTCCCATTTCACAGATGAGTAACCTGAGGCTAGGCTGGGACTTGGTCAAACTGAGCAGTAGCAGAGATTGAAGTCAGTAACCGGCCCACATGGGTGTGAACACTTACAGAGACATGGGGTGGATATGGAAAAGCTGAGCTGTCCAGATTGAAATCTAGGTCTAAACCCAACACATTCCTGGCAACCACAGCATGAGGCTTCTCTTTGCCCCATCTGCCAGTTTGGGAGCTGGTCGTGAGGTTGGTGAGAGACCTGAGGGCTGTCCTGGAGTCCTTGAGACATGCACTCAGCTCCCCTGATGGCACAGCTGGGCTGACCTGCTCCCAGCTGCTCCAGAAATCCCCAAACCCTGTGGGTGTCCCATCACCCTGGAGACTGAGTCGAACAGATCCCCAGGCCCACCAGGGCCTGCCGAGTCAGCACCTGTGGGGTGGGGTCTGCAATCTCCAGGTAATCCTGGCAGGGCCAGGTGGGCCTGTCTGTGTGATTCTGAATGGTGAGGCCAGCCTGGCAGGGATTGGAAGGAGCCCTCGCTTCTCATTTAAGGGCAGAGCTGCCAAGAGTAAGGGTTGAGTACTACAGCAAGGCAGGTGACCTAAGGCTTTCCAGCCCAGCAGGCCCAGCAGGTGGCACTGGCTCCTCCACCCTCTGGGTGTCCGGCTTGTAGGAAATCTCGCCCCAGAGAGGGCCGTCCTTGAATCTCATACAACGCCTCCCACAGTGTGGAGCCAGGCTCTTGTCATCTGTCTCCTGAGGCCAAGGCCTCTTGCAACCCTGTCTGTTTCCCAGGCTCCTGGACTGTCTGCTGGGATGAGAGTTCCCTCAAGCATCCCACTTCCTACTGGGCTGCCTTCTCTGACTCCATTCATAGTGCAGGCCACTGGGTCTCTACACACAGAGCCATGTGGTCCCATGTGCTCCTGAGGCACCCTGAAATTTCACTGTCAGCCTTGGCTGAGAAATAACAAGCAGAGAGAAAGCCAGCCCTCACATCCACACTGACTGGCAGATCGCAAAGCGGGGATATTGTGGATGTTTAGAAGGAGTTTTTAATGTGGGGTATACGTACAGCCTAACACGAGTAAGAAAGTGGGATGGGCGCTGGATGTAGTACACTGAACCATGTTGATCAACAGCCTCCAGAGTGACATGAAGCCCTGAGAAAGAGCATCTCTCACTCGAGACTTCGGGATGAGAGATGGGCAGGGATGATTAGGGAAGGCCATAGCTCCTGGTCTGGAGGAGCAGCAGGCAGCCACCCAGTCCCGGGCACAGCACGAGCACAGACGAGGGCTCAGCCTGCGCTTCCATTCGTCCTCACGCAGACACACTGGGAGGGACACACCACAGTCCCAAGGCCCTCTCTTTTGTCACTCCCCCCAGCTAGGCCTGAGACCCAGCTCCTTTCCCCACTGCGAACTCTGACAAACAGATGCTGACCTTGAGTACCTCACACCAAGCCAGGGGCTCTGCCCAAGGGAGAAGGCTGCCCCCAGGTCCCTGCTCTGCCCTTCCCAGGCATGTCCAGCCCTGAAGCAGGAGAAGGTGGCTGTGTGGCCAGCAGGAGACACAGACATTCTGCAATCAGAATTTTCCGTCCGTGTTAGGGGCTGGGACAGGAAGAACCAGGGTCCCTTTCTCATAAGAACAGTGAGAACGATGCTTTTGACCTTGGTCTCTTGGAAACTTGGAGGCAAATAGTTGCACGACGCCTTCGAGCTGGGAAACACGCTGAGGACACGCAGCCTCCTGGCCGCGGCATTCTGTCTGTTCCTTGACCTGCCTCAGCAGTTGCTACAGTCAGCCCAGAATCAGGTAGGGTACGCCCTCCACTTCTGTTCGTCTTTTTTTATCATTGCTCTGATTAGCATTCTGATTTGATTTATATTTTTCCTGATTGTTTACGTGTGACTTTTTAATTTTAATTTTTTTTTTTTTTTGAGATGGAGTCTTGCTCTATTGCCCAGGCTTGGGTGCAGTGGCTCGATCTCAGCTCATTGCATCCTCTGCCTCCTGAGTTCAAGCAATTCTCCTCTTCAGCCTTCCAAGTAGCTGGGATTTAAGGTGTGTGCCACCATGCCCGGCTAATTTTTGTATTTTTGGTAGAGATAGGGTTTCACCATCTTGGCTAGGTTGGTCTCAAACTTCCGACTTCAGGTGATCCACCTACCTTGGCCTTCCAAAGTGCTAGGGTTATAGGCATGAGCCACTGCGCCTGACCTGTTTTGTTTTTTGAGATAGAGTCTCACACTATTGTCCAGGCTGGAGTGCAGTGGCATGATCTCGGCTCACTGCAATCTCCGCCTCCTGGGGTCAAGCAATTCTCCTGCCTCAGCCTTCCAAGTAGCTGGGATTACAGGTGTGTGCCACCATGCCTGGCTAATTTTTGTATTTTTAGCAGAGATGGGGTTACACCATATTAGCCAGGCTGATCTTGAACTTCTGACCTCAAGTGATCCACCTGCCTCGGCCTCCCAAAGTGCTGGGATTACAGGCATAAGGCACCACGCCCAGCCTAATTTTAAATTTTTAAATTTAAATAGTGGAGTTCTTCAAAGGTGCCTCAAATCCTTTATGGGATCAAGTGTGACACCAACATTTTCATCCCCCCAAAAATGCAGAGCTGGAAAAGGCCTTGAAGCTCTTTAAGCTGAGCATAAACAAACCTGCACTGTTTGGTATGTACAAATGTCTCTAACTTGTTGAAATTAGTGGCCCACAGTTAAAAACTGGAATAGTTTGTAATTTAAAATGTCCAAATTTCCAACTTCTTTGGAGTAAACAAGAGATCTGTTGACATGGTGGTTAAACTGGACGCACAGTTTCATCTATACCTCCAAGTATTCACGGAGCATCTCAGCCGTGTGGACGCAGCCCCAGGCACTGATGATACGCATGACAGCCGCACGGCCAGGGATCCTGGTCCTCCTGGGGCTGACAGCAGGCTCTCCTCTCAGCTGCCTCCTTGTCATGTTAATGACCTGGCCCCAGATGGTCCAGTTCACAGCCCCTTCCCATCCAGCCACCTTGATTTACGGATGAGGAAACAGGCCTAGAGAGAGAATGTGACTTGCTGAAGGCCAGTTAGCGACCAAGGGCAGATGTGGCTGGGTGGGAAGGGGTTGTGAACTGGACCATCTGGGGCCAGGTCATTAACATGACAAGGAGGCAGCTGAGAGGAGAGCCTGCTGTCAGCTCCAGGAGGACCCCTTTAGGGAGGGGCCCCTCTCCGGCCTCCAGCTGAGGGCGGGCAATGACTTCCACTAGGAATACATGTCCCTGGCAGGTCCACCCCCTCCCGCTGTCCAGCCAGCTTGGTGTCTGACTAATCAGAGACCACAAGCCACCACATGAGTAGCCTGCTGTTCCTTAGGTTGTTTTCCTGTTTTTTGTTTTTTGTTTTTTTTTTACTTGCTATGATCAAACTCTCAGCAGGCTCATCCAACACAGTCATCCTGCAGTGAAACCTGTCATTTAAACGTGCGTGATGCTCAGCTAGGTGTCTCTGATGCCTTTCATCTTCCCACCCACACAACTTTTGGAGGTTGGCAACTGCCCCATTCTCCTCCCCCTGCACCCACCCTCCCCCACTGTCTCCCTCCTTAGGGTTTCTGTGGTGCTACTGAGTCAGGGACCATTACTTTCTTTGCAAGATGGTTTCCATGGCAATGGGTGCTGTGGTTTCAGAGTGAAGCAGAGGCTACCTCTTCTCCAGAGACCTTCTGCTGTGGCCCTGGCTGCCTCCTTCCACTGCCGACTTCTCGTGTGACCTGGGCAAACTGTGTGGCAACTGGGCAACTGAGATCTCTTCCCTTGGCCTGAAATTCTCAGCCACACTTGCTCTACTGGTTCGTCCTCTCCCTTCATGCAGGTCTTGGCTCAAACGACGCTTCCTCAGAGTAGACGTCACTGACGTTTTGGCACTAATTACTCTTTATCCCCTGCTCCCTGCTGGACTTCTTCTGGCACTTGGCATGAGCTGAAATTCTATTATTTGCTCATTTGTTTACTGCCCACCACTTTGTCTAGAATACGTATTCCACAAAGGTAGAAACTTTGTCCTGCTCAATGATGAATTACCAGAACCTTGCACAGTGACTGCCACATAGTACTTGCTCAATAAATAACCAGTGATTAAGTAACTGGTCCCGTGTCTCCTCTCCAGATCTCAGCCTTCTAGTCCATGGAAAAAACATTTATACAGGTGTGATGTTGGGCTATGTAGCCTCTGTTAGGTGAGCTATGCTTTGGAGTTCTTCAAAAAGAAACAGGAAAAGGAACAGTGACTTGAAAAGCCCTTTAAGTCTCGGACTGTTTGGAGAATCCATTGCAATGCAACAGACGACCCCAAACCTCAGTGGCTGAAAACAACAATGGCTTTGTTTGCTCAGGATTCAGAGGGTCAGGAATTCAGAGCTTAGCCAAGGGGTTCTTTGGCTCCATGGGGTGCCAGCCAGAGTTACTCACTCAAGGGCATTCAGACCATGAGTAGCTGGGCTGGCCTGGAAGGCCACAGAGGCTTCCTTCACATGTCTGGTGCCTGAGTGTTCCTCCATGAGAACTCTCTTTCTCTCTCCATTTGGTTAGCTTGGGCTTCCTCGCAGCATGGCGGTCCCAGGTCATTCGGATTTTGTACATGGCAGCTGGCTTCCAAGAAGGAGCATTCCACCATGTAAAAGCAGAAGCTGCAGAACTTCAGGCTTAGCCTCATGTTGCATCACTTGTGTGTCATATTAAGACAAGCCACAACTGATGTACAAACTCAGAGAAAGGGGAAATGACTCCTTTTATGGGAAGAGCAGCAAAGGACTTGAAGCCATATTCCATCCACCACAGGGACCAATCCCTTCCCAGATCCCACCAAAAAGATCTGGATAAATATATACTCCATGGGATCAGGCCTCACTCAGTGCCACTAACTTAAGGATTATAATTATTCACAAAAAGGCTAAGCACAATGATGGACAAAGATGAAGGATGAGTTTGCTAAGGAAAATAATAATAAGGACAAAGTTGAGGGAGAGTATCAGCCTCACTTGTGAGATATTCTAATAACTGTGCTACTTATAGTTCTTTTGGTTACAAAAACATAATCTTAGGGACTCTTTGGATTGCTTAAACAAATAAACAAAAATATTGGAAGGAATGTCAGGTTGTGGGAGAGCCTCGTGGAGCATGAAACAACTGGGCCACAGAGAATCGAGGTCTGGAGACTCAGCCGCAGGGGGCTGTGGGTTGCCTTTTGAGGCTCTGCTGCAACCACAATTCAGAATTTAAGACTCTTGCTCACTGTTTCTCCCACTTTCACATCTCGCTTTTCAGGACAGGGACTCGGTGGCCCATCATTCAGGCGTGCTGCTCGCTCCAGCCTGGGGGACTGCTAGGGTCTGGCTGCGTCCCCACTCAAATCTCATCTTGAACTGTAGTTCCCGTAATCCACACATGTCATGGAAGGGACGTGGTAGTGGGAGGTAATTGAATCATGGAGGCGGGTTTTTCCTGTGCTGTTCTTGTGATAGTGAATAAGTCTCAGGAGATCTCATGGTTTTATAAAGGGCACTTCCTCTGCACACACTCTTTTGCCTGCTGCCATGTAAGACATGGCATGTTAGGCTGGTCATTAGACTGAACACACAGTTTCATCTATATCTCCAACAAGTATTCACGGAGCATTTGTGCCCTGTGACTCCCCACATGGCTTTTCCTCCTTTTGCTCAGCACTTCTCCTTTGATGCCAACATGTGAAGAAGGACGTGTTTGCTTCCACTTCTGCCATGATTGTTAGTTTCCTGAGGCCTCCTAAGCCATGTGAACTGTGAGTCCACTAAATCTCTTTCCTTTAAAAATTACCCAGTCTCTGGTATGTCTTTGTTAGCGGCATGAGAATGGAATAATACACGGGCAAATGGACAGCTCTGGCCATGGCCCTAGGGACCAGGCAAGGTATCAGAGGCAGATCCTGAAGAGGGGAGGTGGTGGCAACCCAGAGGCAGGATAGACACCTCCCACCCAAATTCGATCTGGTTGTTGAGACCAACAACAACACACATGCAAGGAAAGGACATACAAAGATCTAATGCCCACATTATGAGGCTTCTCAGGAGAGCAGGGCAGGTTGCCCAAGGCGCTCTGAAGATGGCTTGAGAAATCAAGGAAAGAAGACTGTCTTGCTGTTTTATGGTGTTAGCGGGTGGGGCTGGGGAGAGAATTCCCAAGCGCAGTTTGAGAGGCACTGGGCTATCCCATTAGTGGGGCCAGATGTGGGGCAGAAAGGGGAGAGGGAGGAACCAGGCTTAAAAGCTGTCAGTAGCCAAGCATCAAGAAACGGAGTCAGACTCTGCATTCCAAGGGCCTGCTGCAAGTCCTTCATAGCTGCACAGGAGTTTAGAAAACTTGTTCCTCCCCTTACCCTACAATCCACAGCAGCTCCAAAGCACTGAGACCTAGGGGGCCCGGAGCTGAGGGATATAGGACAGGGCAGAAGGTCGGGTGTTTGCTCTGAGCCTGGGCTCTGGTCAGCACTGCACAGAGACAGCAGCATACGCAGGAAGCCTGGGGTGGTGAGGGCGGCCAGGCTGGGCTGGAGCCATGGTGGGCAGAGGGATAGGGTTTGGAGTCCGCAGAACAGAAATCCCCATTTCCTCCCTCCTCCCTCAGTTCAAAAATATCTTCACCTTCTGAAATCATCAGCTCAGCATTTGTTAGAAAATCCTCATGGCTAAGGTGATACCTGCTCTGCATGGCTGGAATCAGTGTCCTCAAATCAAACCAAACCGGGATCAACCTAACCCCCCCTCCTCCACCACGCCTGCCCATACCTCCCCTTCCCTCCCCTTGCTCTACGGCCTAAGGCCTTGCCTGGGGCTGCCTCACCATGTCCTTGCTGCTCACTAAGGTCAAGGTTGCTCATGTCTGTGTACTGGATGTGCCCTGGGCCCCGGGCACAGCCACCATCATTCCACACTCCATACTTCTGCAGGACATTTGCCCATGCTGTTCCCCTGTCTGGAACGCTGTTCCCCACTTGGTAGCTCCTTGTCATTCTGCTCAGCTCAAATGCTCCTTCCCCAGGAAGCCCTTCCTGAAGGCCCCCTCCCCCAGCCAGAGCTAGTCCCCTTTGCATTCAATCTCAGCTCCTGCTCTCCTCCTTCAGAGCCGGTCCACAGTGTGCAGCTGCACTGTCTGCTCCCGCCAACCGAAATAGGGTGATTTTGCCCACTGCAGCAGGAGTTCAGTAAGGAGCTGAGAACGAGTGCATGAAGGAATGAAGGAATGAACGCACGGTCCTGCTGAAGTCTTCTCCCGCCTGGGTCAGTGGCTCTCTCTCTTACCCCTCCAACCTTCAACAAGTCTAGGACCAGGAGAGGAAGGGGCCTGTGTGGGGTGGACCCTGCTGCTCGGTATCTTTCTGATCCCAGCTCCTCCATTAACTTGCTTTAGGCAAGTTCTGTCCCTCAAGTAAGAGGGGGTGTTTGGCTAGATGACCTAGCGTTAACGCTTCAGAATAGTAGAGGACTAAGCCTGCGTTCAAGCCACCGTTTTTCATCCAAAGCGCCAGGGCACGTGTTTCAGGAGCACCTGAAGGTGGAGGAGGTGCCCGTGCAGTTAAGAAATGGAGGCCCTCCCTCTGGTGGTGAAAGTTCAAACTGCAGAGACCAGGCCCCGCCAAGCGCTTGCCCTGAGGTCCTGGGTGATTCTCAAGACTCCCTTGGAGAGGCTATTAAAGTGCAGGCCCCAACCCCCCGACCCGCCCTACACGCCCCCACCCATGATTCTGATTCAAGAGTCTTGGGGAAAAGCCGGTGGTTCTTTGCTTTTAATAAGTACTTCTAGGCCAGGTATGGTGGCTCCTAGCGTTTTGGGAGGTCAAGGTGGGTGGATCGCTTGAGCCCAGGAGTTCCAGACCAGCCTGGGTAACACAGTGAAACCCCCATCTCTACAAAAAATTTAAAAAATTACCCGGACGTGATTGTGCACGCCTGTAGTCCCAGTTACTCGGGAGGCTGTGGTGGGAGGATCATCTGAGCCCAGGAGGTCGAGGCTGCAGTGAGCCAAGATGGTGCCACTGACCTTCAGAATAAATTAATTAGTGAGGACCTCTCTTATGGAGGACTTCAGGGCCACATTTTGAGGAGTGTTGATCTTGGGCAAAAAGCAGCTGAAATCTTTGGTTCCTAGTGCCTCTGGGGTCCTATGGGGCAGTGGCCTAGCCTCTGTGACTGTGGTTGTGGCCTGAGTGTAGCAGAATTTTGCTGGGAGATGCACAGCTTCCTGCAGGGTCACAGGCCCACAGGGGGCTCAGTCTACCCACATAACCCAGAAAAGAGTCCAATCCCCTTTGAGGGGAAAATGTGAGTTGGGACTGCCCCTGGTTGACTGTACAATTGCTTGAAGTCAAATCTTCTTTCTAATGGTACTACTCAAAAGCGGAGGTTAAGAGCTTGGGTTTTGGGACCAGAAATTTCTGGGTTCAAATCTCAGTTTTCCCATTTAGGAGCTGTGTGACCTCAAGGAATATGTTACCCCCCACCTTGGCCTCCACCACTTTGTCTTTTTAATGAGGATAAAGCATGTCTCTTAAGATTCCTAGGAGGATTTAATGTCATTACATCATCAAACACAAGACCCAGCACATTGCAAAAACTCAACAAATAGGAGCTGGTTTTGTTGTAGTTATTATTATAATTATTTTTATTATTACTTCATTATTTTTGTCATAGGTTATTGGGGTACAGGTGATATTCTGTTACATGAGTAAGCTCTTTAGTAGTGATTTGTGAGATTTTGATATGCACATCACCCGGGCAGTATACGCTGCATGATATTTGCAGTCTTTTATCCCTCGCCCCCCAATCTTCCTCCAAGTTCCCAAAGTCCATTGATCATTCTTATGCCTTTGTGTCCTCATAACTTAGCTCCCACATATCAGCGAGAATATACAATGTTTGTTCTTCCATTCCTGAGTTATCTCACTTAGAGTAATAGTCTCCAGTCTCATCCAAGTCATTGCAAATGCATTCCGTTTTACGGCTGAGTAGTATACCATCACACACACACACACACACACACACACACACACACACACATATAGATATATATGTATATATATATCACAGTTTCTTTATCCAGTCATTGATTGACGGGTGTTTGGGTTTGTTCCATGATTTTACAATTGCAAATTGTGCTGCTATAAATATGCTTGTGAAAGTATCTTTTTCGTATAGTGGCTTCTTTTCCTCTGGATGGATACCCAGTAGGGGGATTGCTGTATCAAATGGTAGTTCTACTTTTAGTTATTTAAGGAATCTTCACATGATTTTCTATAGTGGCTGTTCTTGTTTCCATTCCCACCAGCTGTGTAGAAGTGTTCCAAGATCACTGCATCTATGCCAACATTTACTGGTTTTTGATTATATGATTATGGCCATTCTTGCAGGAATAAGGTGGTATCACATTGTGGTTTTGATTTTCGTTTCCCTGATGCTAGTAACATTGAACATTTTTTCATATGTTTGTTGGGCATTTGTATATCTTCTTTTGAGAATTGCCTATTCATGTTCTTAGCCCACTTTTGGATAGGATTGTTTGTTTTGTTCTTACAGATTTATTTGAGTTTGTTGTAGATTCTGGATATTAGTTCATTGTCAGATGTATAGATTGTGAAGATTTTCTCCCACCCTGTGGGTTCTGCTTGCTCTGCTGACTGTTTCTTTTGCTGTGCAAGACCTCTTTTGTTTAATTAGGTCCCAGCTATTTATCTTTGTTCTTACTGCATTTGCTTTTGGGTTCTTGGTCACAAAATCCTTGCCTAAGCCAATGTCTACAAGGGCTTTTCCAGTGTTATCTTCTAGAATTTTTACAGGTTCAGGTTTTAGACTTAAATCCTTAATCCATCTTGAGTTGATTTTTGTAAAAGATTGGAGATGAGGATCCAGTTTCATGCTTCTATATGTGGCTAACCAATTATCCCAGTGCCGTTTGTTGAAAAGGGTGTCCTTTCCCCACTTTATGTTTTTGCTTGCTTTGTTGAAGATCAGTTGGCTGTAGTATTTGGGTTTATTTCCAAGCTCTCTATTCGATTCCATTGGTCTATGTGCCTATTTTTAAACTAATGCCATGTCTTTTGGTGACTATGGCCTTACAGTATAGTTTGAAATCAGGTAGTGTGATGTCCCCAGATTTGTTCCTTTTGTTTATTCTTGCTTTGGCTATGCAAGTTCTTTTATGGTTTTATATGAATTTTATAATTGTTTTTCCCAATTTTGTGAAAAATGATGATAGTATTTTGATAGGTATTGCATTGAATTTGTAGATTGGTTTTAGCAGTATGGCCATTTTCACAATATTGATACTATCCATCCATAAGCATGAGATGTGTTTCCATTTATTTGTGTCATCTGTGATTTCTTTCAGGAGTGTTTTGTAGTTTCCCTTGTAGAGGTCTTCTGCCTACTTGGTTAGGTATATTCCTAAGTATTTTACTTTTTTTGCAGCTATTGTAAGAGGAGTTGAGTTCTTATTTGATTCTCTGCTTGGTTGCTCTTGATGTATGGAAGAGTTACTGATTTGTGTACATTAATCTTGTAACTGGAAGCTGCTGAATTATTTTATCAGTTATAGGAGCTTTCTGGAGGAGTCTACGGTTTTTAAGGTAAATAATCAGATCATCAGCAGTGATAGTTTGACTTCCGCTTTACCAACTTGGTTGCCCTTTATTTCTTTCTCTTGTCTGATTGCTCTGGCTAGGACTTCCAGTACTGTGCTGAAGAAGAGTGATAAGAGTAGGAATCCTTGTTTTGTTCCAGTTCTCAGAGGGAAGGCTTTCAACTTTTCCCCATTCAGTATTATGTTGGCTGTGATTTTGTCCTAGATGACTTTTATTACATTGAGGTATGTCCCTTGTATGCCAATTTTGCTGAGAGTTTTAATTATAAATAGATGGTAGATTTCACCAAATGCTTTTTCTATGTCTATTGAGATGATCGTGTGATTTTTGTTTTAAATTCTGTTTATGTGGTGTATTACATTTATTGACTTGCATATTTTAAACATCCCTGCATCCCTGGTATGAAACCCACTTGATCATTGTGGGTTATGTTTTTTATATGTGGTTGGATTCGGTTAGCTAGGATTTTGTTAAGGATTTTAGTATCTATGTTAATCAGGCATAACGGTCTGTAGTTTTCTTTTTTGGTTATGTCCTTTCCTGGTTTTGGTATTAGGGTGATACCAGCTTCACAGAATGAAAGGGAGGGTTCCCTCTTTCTTTATCTTGTGGAATAGTATTAAAAGAATTGGTACCAAATCTTCTTTGAGTGTCTGGTAAAATTCTGCTGTGAATCCATTTGGTCGTGGACTGTTTTTGGGATAATTTTTAAATTACCATTTCAATCTTCCTGCTTGTTATTGGTCTGTTCAGAGTATCTAATTCTTCCTGATTTAAGCTAGGAGAGTTGTATTTTTCCAGGAATTTATCCATCTCTTCTAGGTTTTCTAGTTTAGGTGCATAAAGATGTTCATAGTAGCCTTGAATGATCTTTTGTATTTCAGTGGTGTTAGTTGTAATATCTCCTGTATCATTTTTTAATGAGATTATTTGGATTTTCTCTCTTTTTTTCCTGGTTAATCTTGCTAATGGTCTATCAATTTTATTTATCTTTTCAAAGAGCCAGCTTTTCATTTCATTTATCTTTTGTGTGTGTATATATATATATATATGAAATGTATATATGTATACATATCATTTATATATATGTATATATATATGAAATGTATATATGTATATATATCATTTATATATATATATATATAAATGAAATTTATCATATATATATATTTTTGCTTCAATTTTATTTAGTTCTGCTCTGATCTTGTTATTTCTTTCCTTCTGCTGGGTTCGATTTGCTTTGTTCTTGTTTCTCTACTTCCTTGAGGTGTAACCTTAGAATGTCAGTTCGTGCTCTTTTAGTCTTTTTGATGTAGGCATTTAAGGGCTATGAACTTTCCTCTTAGCACAGCCTTTGCTGTACCCAGAGGTTTTGATAGGTTGTGTCATTATTGTCATTCAGTTTGAAGAATTTTTAAATTTCCATCTCGATTTCGTTTTTGATCCAATGCTCATTCAGGAGCAGGTTATTTAATTTCCATGTATTTGCATGGTTTCAAGCTTCCTCTTGGAGTTGACTTCCAGTTTCATTCCACTATGGTCTGAGAGGGTACTTGATATGGCTTCAATTTTCTTAAATTTATTGAGGCTCATTTTATGACCTATCATATGGTCTACCTTGGAGAAAGCTCCATGTGCTGTTGAATAGAGTGCGGATTCTGCGGTTGTTGAATGAAATGTTCTGTGTATATCTGTTAACTCCATTTATTCCAAGGTATAGCTCATATCCATTTTTTTGTTGACTTTCTGTCTTGATGGCTTGTCTAGTACAGTCAATGGAGTATTAAAGCCACTATTATTGTGTTGCTGTCTCTCATTTCTTAGGTCTATTAGTAATTATTTTATAAATTTGGGGACTCCAGGTGCATATATGTTTAGGAGCGTGGTATTTTCCTAACGGAGAAGGTCTTTTGCCATTATATGTCCCTCTTTGTCTCTTTTAACTGCTCTTGCTTTAAAGTTTGCTTTGTCTGATATAAGAATCAGGGGCCAGGCGCGGGGGCTCACGCCTGTAATCCCAGCACTTTGGGAGGCTGAGGCAGGCGGATCATGAGGTCAAGAGATCGAGACCATCCTGGCCAATATGGTGAAACCCCATCTCTACTAAAAGAAAATGCGAAAATAAGCTGGGCGTGGTGGCACGCACCTCTAGTCCCAGCTACTCGGGAGGCTGAGGCAGGAGAATTGCTTGAACCCAGGAGGTAGAGGTTGCAGTGAGCCGAGATCACGCCACTATACTCCAGCATGGCACCTGGCTACAATGCAAGATTCTGTCTCAAAAAAAAAAAAGAAGAATCGGTATCCCTGCTCACTTTTTGTGTCGATATATGCATTAAATGTCTTTTCCACCCCTTTACCTTAAGTTTATATGAGTCCTTATGTGTTAGGTGAGTCTGTTGAAGGGAATGTTTTCCAGACTTTTAGAATTCCCTTCTTCCTCGGAAACACCGATTACCCTTAAGGTTGGTCATTTAACATATCCCAGACTTCTTGGAGACTTTGTTCATATTTTCTTACCCTTTTCTCTTTGCCTTTGTTGAATTGGGTTAATTCGAAGACCTTGTATTCGAACTCTGAATTTTTTTCTTCTACTTGTTCAATTCTATCGTAAGACTTACCAGAGCATTTTGCATATCTATCAGTGTGTTCAATGTTTCCTGGTTTTATTTTTTTAATGCTACCTATTTCCTTGAATATTTCTCCCTTCACTTCTTATATCGTTTTTTGGATTTCCTTGCATTGCGCTTCACCTTTCTCTGATGCCTCCCTGATTAGCTTAATAACTAACCTCCTGAAATCTTTTTTGGATAAATCAGGGATTTCTTCTTGGTTTGGATCCATTACTGGTGAGCTAGTGTGATCTGGGGGAGGGGACGGTGTTAAAGAGCCTTCTTTTGTCATATTACCAGAGTTGGTTTTCTGGTTCTTTCTCATCTGGGTAGGTTCTGTCAGAGGGAAGGTCTAGGGCAGAAGGCTGTTGCTCAGATTCTTTTATCCCACAGGATGTTCCCTTGATGTGGTACTCTCCCACTTTTCCTATGGATGTGGCTTCCTGCGAGCTGAGTTGCAGTGATTCTTATCTCTCTTCTGAGTCTAGCCACCCAGCAAGTCTGCCCAGCTCCAGGATGGTACTTAGGGTTGTCTGCACAGAGTCCTGTGATGTGAACCGTCTGTGGGTCTCTCAGCCACAGGTATTGGCACCTCTTTTGGTGGAAGTAGCAGGGGGGTGAAATGGACTCTATGAGGGTTGTTAGTTTTGGTGGTTTAATGTTCCATTTTTGTATTGGTTGGCCTTCTGCTAGGAGGTGGGCACTTTCCAGAGAGCATTAGCTGTGGTAGTATGGAAAGGAAGCAGTGGTGAGTGGGGCCTTAGAACTCCCAAAACTATATGCTCTTTGTTCTCAGCTATCAGAATGGCTAGGAAAGGCCCATCAGGTCGGGGCATGTCTAAGCTCAGACTCTCCTTGGGCAAGCCTTGCTGTGGCTGCTGTGGGGGATGAAGGTGAGGTTCCCATGTCAATGGAATTATGTACCTAGGAGAATTATGGCTGCCTCTACTGAGTCATACAGGTAGTCAGAAAAGTGGGGGAAAGTCAGGAGTCATAGGCTTCACCCAGCTCCCAAACAATCCAAAAGGCTGGTCTTACTTCCACCATGCCCCTGCTAACAGCCCTGAGTCTGTTTCCAGGCAGAAGGTAAGCTGGGCTTGAGAACTTGCCCCAGGCTACCCACCTCCCAGCTGTGTAAGAACAGGGCTTTGGTTCTTCCCCCACCTGTGGAGTGTGCACACCAGATTCATGTCCTTTTCCAAGCTCTGGCCAGGAGGCTTCGTGTCCTGTTCACATTGTTACAAAGTTCATCTGGAGATTTCCATCTCCCTATGGCATTTTCCCTTGTACCTCTGGCCACCGTCTGGAAGGGTCCCTGTGGTGCCAGATAGGAATGGCCTGCTTGGGGATCCAGCAAGCTCCCAGGGCTTTTCCCACTGCTTCCTCTACCCCTGTATTTCACTTGGGTCTCTAAATTGACTCTGCTCCAGGTAAGGTCGAGGACTTTTCCCACAAACTAGACCTTCATTTTCCCCAGTGGGGGTGTGTGTTTGGTAGCAGATGTCTCCCTTTCCTGTTTCCACAGTTGGGTACTCATGGTATTTAGGGTGTCTCCTGGGCCCTGCAGGAGAAGTCCACTTCCTTCAGAGGGCCTGTGTGTCCTCTCAGGATTCCTGGTTTGTTCTTACAGTTGTTCTGGAGCTAAAATTCACCACACAAGCTTCCACATGCTGCTCTGTCCATCCAAGTCAAAGCTGCAATCTAGTCTTGCCTCCCATCCACCATGATGATCCTGAAGTCTAACTATTGTTTTTTATTCAACAGACCCTAGCATAGGACTTGCTCTGTGCTAAGCAGTTTGCTAAGCTGTGAAAGTTAGAGGAAAGGCCACAAATTCAGGAAGAAAAATGAATAAAATACTGTCCTTGTTTCCTAAAAGCCCATCGTCCAGCAGGGACATCACATGTGGTGGTCTGAAAGCATATCCACCTTCAAGATGACTCTAGTCTCAGCTCCTGTCAAACTGCAACTGCATGAGATACCCTGAGCAAAAACCACCCGGCTGAGCCCAGTCAACCCTCAGAACTATAGAGATAGCAATAATAATGACAAACAACTGCCATTGTTTTGTGCCACTAAATTTGGGGTGACTTATTTCCTAGCCAAACATAAGTAGGATGTATGTGTATTCTGTGTATCCATGTATCTAAAAGCCAGATAGAAAATGGTGAGTTTAAGAGAGGGACAGAGGATTAGATGTAGAGTTCCTAGAGAGCTTAAACAGCCCACCTACACCTTTTAGCATTTCCAGAGAAGCATCAGACCCCAGCCCCCTGAGCCCTTCTAACTATAGGGATACATATTGTGTTGCATGAGTGTTTTGTTGAAGACCTGCACACGTAAGATAACATGGAGGAAGCACTTCCCTCCTTCTTCTTTGTGGTTCCTTCTCAGTCTGCACCGCTCACCACTTTTCAGTCCTCTTTTGCATGAGTTAAGAATCTGGAGACCTGTTATTGACCACCTACTCTGGAATTTTTGCATGGGGCTCTTTTTGGCCTGTACCATCTTTGTGCCTCCATCCAAACCAAGACCGGAAGAGCTTCTTTGTTGCTGTTTTGTATGAGCACATACCCATTTCTTTTCTTTTCTTTTTCTTTTTTTCTTGAGATGAAGTCTCACTCTGTCTCCCAGTTTGGAGTGCAGTGGTGCAATCTGGGCTCACTGCAGCCTCCACCTCCTGGGTTCAAGCGATTCTTCTGCCTTAGCCTCTGAGTAGCTGGGCTGACAGGCATGAGCCACCATATCCAGCTAATTTTTGTATTTTTTTTTTTGGTAGAGATGGGGTTTCACCATATTGGCCAGGCTGGTCTTGAACTCCTGACCTCATGCTCCACCTACCTTGGCCTCCCAAAGTGCTGGGATTACAGAGTTGAGCCACTGCTCCCGGCCCACATACCCACTTCTTACAAGACTGGAAGGAAACCAATTATATCTAGTCAAAAGCCGAATACCAGATTTGCAAATGACTTGATTTTCTTCTCCAGACTTTTTTACTTTGCCAAATTTTTCGTGATGACCATTATTATTACATTGCCAATCAAATTCAAAACAAGGACAGCGTTTTTAAGGGCAGATTAAATTCCTGGCTCCATTTGGAATCCAGGGAATGGGAAAGGAGCTGGGAGCAGTTAATGAGAGGGCAGCATAAGTGGAGTCTGTGCTGAAATGAGACACCAAGACAGCTATTGAGAATGGGCTGGGCTGGGATTTAGGATTTGCAGTGGAGCAGAGGAGGGTCCCAGGGAATGGGATTCATGCCTACAGCACAGTTCAGGGAGCTGCTGAGATGCTGGAAAAAGTGGCTTCCTGCCAGGGACCTCAATGCTGTCATGGTAGATTTGTCACCTGGCCCAGTGGTATTTCCTAGGGACAAAGAGAAGCAGTCAAGCCCTCTGCTTCCCCACATTCACCCTGGCCTTCCTCGTCAGGCAAGTGATCTCGATTTCTTAAACCAGTATTTTCTAAGAGTGTTGCAGATTTCAGGAGCTTGCCACTGGAGCACCTGAGCAGCACCTTTGAGCAGGGCCTTTGGCATCTCCTCACTCATTCATTCATTCCTTCAATGACTGGCTTCTGTTAAGCATCTTCCATAGGCCAGGATTGTTCTTATGCGATAGCCCAGGTATGACTGTGGCACAATTATTGTCCTCTGGGACCTTACAGATGATTAACGAGAAACTTGGCCTTCAAGATGTAGCAGGCAGAAGTTCAGCAATCCTGAAGCCCTCCCAGAGACTTTAAGACAAGAAGCAGCCAGGCTGCTGGGCAGGACTGAGCCTGGAGCTAGCTGCTGGGCCTTGCCTGCAGCCATACCAACAGCCTTCAGCCTCTCCTTCTCCTACAGGGTCCAAGTCAGTGGCTCCCACTACAGTCCTGAGATTCCTTTCCACCTTTCCTTTATATGGGCCTGCTTTTTGCCAGAAAAGATAACTCCCCTAGCCCACAGGGACTGTGTGAACTTCATAGGATTCAAGAATCTCCCTAACTGTAAAGCATGCATCTGTGCATATTTCAGGGAGAGTTCAAAGCTTTCTTGAGATAACCAGAACCACAACTCGAAAAAGTTTAACATCATGGCTTCAGCCATCTGTACACCTTTGGGGATAAATGAGTAAAGTACAACCCATCTGGAATAATATGACAGACTAACTAATGGTTTCACTGCACTTACTATGGCCAGATACTATTCCGGGACTTTACGGATGTCAGTTTACTGACAACCCTGAGATTTAGGGGCAATGATTAACCACAGTTTACAGATGAGGACACTGAGACAGAGTTAAGTAAGTTAAGTAGTGGTGGAGTCCAGATTCAATCCAGACAGTGTGGCTGTCCACCACAGCTGGGATGGGGAGGGAAGAAGGAAGCACCCATTTGGCCTGATGGAGGGCTCAGAACATTCAAGGGTGCAACCCCTGCCCTTCATATCAGTTTTTCTGATTAGTGATTATTGCCCCTCATTTGACAGGTAAAAAACTGAGATTCAGAGAGGTGGAGTGACTTGCCCAAAGTCACACAGCTCAGCAGTGAGGGAGCCTGTCTGACTCCAAAGTCCAACGTCTGTCCAGAGTGTCCCAGGGGCAGGTGCCAGGAACTAAAGGGTAGTGACTGTGTGCTCATGGCAGGGACAAGCTGTCCTCCATCCCCAGGGCTGCAGCCAAGCACACACTATCCCCTGGAATCTGTTGCATCAGCCCCTAACTCCCTGAAGAAGCAAGAATGAAAAAGCAAAACCCCGGACTGTAGACCATTGTAAAGGGAATGATTTATTTTCATATCTGTCAGAACAAAAACCCATGGCCATCTTTCACTCATTGGCTCACTCAGTCAACATCCATGGAGTGCGCCCTGCACTGGATTCTGCTCTAGCGTGTGGCACAGCAGTGAGCAAAGCAGGAGCTGCTATTCTGCTTCCCAGAAGCAGCAGGTCCTGGGAAGGAACAAGTGCTTTAGTCCAGTGGCCCGGGTGCAGACCCTGACTCTGGAATCTATGCTAACAATGCCTCCAGGCTTAGGTTTTATCATGTGTAAAATGGGCCAAGCGTAGTACTCCTAGAGTGTGTATGTGTGTGTGTGTGTGTGTGTGTGTGTGTGTGTGTGTGTGTGAGAGAGAGAGAGAGGGAGAGAGAGAGATGAGTGAGGGATAGCAAGAATCCACTGAGACAGTAGCTCTCACTGTGTGACCCACCAGCTTCCTCTCTTGGCCTGAGGTCCAAATGAGCCCTGGCGTTGACTCATTTGGACCTCAGGCCAGCTGGCTCCAGGGCAGTGCTCATGCCTGCTCTGCCATCGCCGTGCCTGCATCGCTCAGGGATCCCAGCCTACTGTGCTGCTCAGCAGTATATATTCCACTTACCTTAAGGCCCAAGGACCTTGAAATACGTCCAGAAAGTCTACTAGAGGATGCCTGGGCTGTCAAGGTCATCTCAGTCAGGACTCCCAGGGTCACATTGCTTCCTGCAGTCCTTCCCCAGGTGGCTTGAGAAATGGCTGCCCCAGGAGGGTGCAGGGGCGCAAGGGTGCAGAGGCTCACTGATTACCAGGAAGAGAATAAGTTCAATTTCATGGTTAAAGAAGAAAAATGCAAGTTGAATTCCTGGCTGGAAGAGGGTTCTGGTCCCACCCCATGCCACCCTTGCCTTGGGATGCACTGTCTTTATGGTCTGGCCTATGAAATCTCAGTAGACTCCATCCTCAGAAATCAGAGTCCAGGATTGCAAACTGGAGGCCCCGCTGCAAGGTCTTGCCCACAGGTGGGTCTTGCCAGGCCTGCAGAGAGCTGGCTCTCTCACTTCCACATCCCCACCATTCCCCACCGTGACACCATGGAGTCTTCCTTATCTGGCCTGCGAAGGCACTGGAGCTTGCTGCTCCCTGTCTGCCCCAGCCTCTCCTGTTGCAGGTGGGAGGTGGGCAACTGAAGCTCAGAGAGGAAGTAAATGAGCTCAACTTCACACAGCCAGTGAGGGCCTGGGTGGAGGCCAGACCTTCCAAGGGGTTCCCCGGGGCCTCAGGGAGCAGCAAGGGCCAGCCGAACCTCCATGCAATACACAAACATGAAGAAATGAACCTTCTTGGGGTTCCCCAGGGGGAAAGTGGAGTGGGGCATCTTCTTGGGAGGGGGTGAACCAACTTCTGGTGGTTCCTTGTTGAGGCAATGCTGCGGCCATGGCCTGTTTGTTAATAATTACCTGGACGGGAGGCAGTGGGTGGTACTGAGAGGGCCTGGTTTGATCAGTCCTCTTGGGTTTGATGAGACAGAGACGAGAGAGCCATCCAGGGGGCCACTCCAGGACGGACTGTGCTGTGAGTAACTCGCTGAGACAATGGAGATGAGAGAGACCCTAGATGGAGGTGACCAACTGTTCCGCTTTGCCCAAGACTGAGAATTCTTCTGGGACACAAAACTTTCAGTGCTAAAACCACGGAAGTCCCAGCAAGCTGGGACAGTTGGTCACTCTTGCTAGAGGTGAGAAATACTCAGGCTAGAAAGCCCCCGACGTGGGATCCGTGGGCACTGGTGGTACTAGTGCCTGGACCCAGAAAAGCCTCCCCCAGGGACACACAGCTGGTTCAGGGCATCACTGGCTGGGGAACAAGGTCTTCTGGCTCCCAATCCAGGTGATCTTGGGGAGCTCATGCCAGAGGGGAGGCCTGTATGTGAGTGATGAGGTCCCATGTATGTTTCCAAATGATCTCTCCAACTGCTGACTGGAGAACAGAGAGCAGAAAGACTAGAAAGCTTTCTGCAAGGGTCTAGGTCAGGGGTCAGCAAACCACAGCTCTTAGGTCAAATCTGGCCCACCACCCACGAGCTAAGAATGCAAGATATAAAATATAAACATAAAATATAAGTGATAAATATAAAAAATAAATATATAAAGAGTTGAAAAATCAACAGAAGAACATTTTGTGACTTTTTTTGAAAAATAATATGAAATTTCACGTTTCAGTGTCCATAAGTGAAGTTTCACTGAAACACAGCCGTGCCTGTTCACGCTATTCACATGTCTTGTCTGTGGCTGTTTCCAGCCACCACAACAGTGTTGAGTAGTGACAGCAGAGACTGTGTGGTCTGCAAAACCACAGATATTACTATCTGGTGCTTTGCAGAAAAACTTTTCTGAGCCCTGGCTGAGGATCATAGCAGTGGAGGGGGTGAGAGGCTGAAGAACCTATAGGAGAGTCTAGGAGTTGGAGGCCAGCCTGGCCAGCACGGTGAGACCCCAACTCTACAAAAAGTTAGCCAGGTGTGGCTGTGGATGCCTGTGTCTCCAGCTGCTTAGAAGGCTGAAGGGGGAGGATCACCTGAGCCCAGGAAGTCAAGGCTACAGTGAACCATGATTGTATCACTGCACTCTAGCTTGGGTGACAGAGTAAGACGCTGTCAAAAAAAAAAAAAAAAAAGAAAAGAAAAGAAAAGAAGAAAGGAACCTGCAGGCCATGGAAATGGATTAAATGGGTTGTGGGTGGACAGAAGGCTAGAGGCTTTTTGGCCTAAGAACCAGATACTGGTGGGCCCATTTGATGGGGCAGGAGCAGATTTTGGGGAGAAACTGGGGCATCTTGTCTTGGGCAGATATTCATTATGAAAAGGGTACCAATTCTATCCCTGCAACTTTGGGCAGGTCACTTATGAAACATCTATGTCCTCATCTGTATGAGGTAACAATACAAAGACGAGTTCTACTGACCTCTACAGGGGTGGGAAGGTCAAACTAAATGGCATGAAAGTGGTTTGTAAACCATAAAAAGCACTCCACAGATGTTTGTGGAGCAGACGCTAAAATAAACTCCTATGATTGCCATCGTTCATGCAAAGTCACTGCACTAAGGAAATCAAATCATCTGAAAGAAGCGTAGGGGAAGCAGCACCTGGCTGAGTCTGGGGCCTTGGGTTTAGGCTGGGATATTTGCTCGGTAGGTGACTTGGGTGAATCACTTTGGGAGTCTTCGTTTTCTGCTCTGCTGAGTGATATTGCAGTCTAGTGCTGTACAGAGCTCAGACAGGTGGGAAACCCATGACATGATGGGTACAAGGAGTGTGCTTTGTAAGTCTAAAGAGTTGCCATCAGATAGCATTGCTGTCACCACACATATGGAAGGTGCTGGGAATTCCATTGCCTTCCACAAGCCCATCTGCAGGAGCTGAGGGTGTCACTCACGATCTCCGGGTGCTGGCCCACTGCCTGTCTTCTCAGTAGAGCCAGGTGTTCTGCTGGGGAAATTTCCTGGGCATTCGCTTCCCTCCCACAGGCCTGAGAGTGCAGAGGATGCATCTTATCAACTGTCTGCTCCTCCTGCTGGCTGGACTACTGGCCCTTTCTCATGGCCAGCTGACCTTTGGGCATGATGGTGACAGTTGCACCAGTAGCCCCCAACAGCAGATTCTGGAGGCAGATGAGGGCTCCCCCAGCCTCAAGATCACCCCTGCCAATGCTGACTTTGCCTTCCGCTTCTACTACCTGATCGCTTCAGAGACTCCAGGGAAGAACATCTTCTTCTCCCCGCTGAGCATCTCGGCTGCCTACGCCATGCTTTCCCTGGGGGCCGGCTCGTACAGCCGCACCCAGATCCTCGAAGGCCTGGGCTTCAACCTCACTGAGCTGTCTGAGTCCGACATCCACAGGGGCTTCCAGCACCTCCTGCACACTCTCAACCTCCCCTGTCACAGGCTGGAAACACGCATGGGCAGTGCTCTGTTCCTGAGCCATAGCCTGAAGTTCCTTGAAAAATTCCTAAATGACACCAGGACCTTCTATGAGGCCAAACTCTTCGACACCAACTTCTATGACAGTCTGGGTACAATGAAGCTTATTAACTACCACGTCAAGAAGGAAACTCAAGGGAAAATTGTGAATTTGGTCGGTGAGCTCAACAGGGATGTCATGATGGTGCTGGTGAATTACATTTACTTCAAAGGTAAGAGTCAAATCATTGGTGAATGCTAAATCCACACCACCACCCCCAACCCCCTAATTTGTTTATTGGTTAAATATATTTTTACAAAAAGGTAAGGAAAAAGATTGTGTCTGACAGGTTGAGCAACCCTCAGAGAATGTAATGGTAGAATGCTGTATATTGAAGACTCTGTAGTATTGAGGTTTCCATTCCTTCCTATCTTTAGACATATTTTCTTAATAAAAGCAATGTATAAAATATGTTATAGCCAGTAATCACAAGTTGAATTTCTGGATTTATATCTGAGCTCAGCCTGTACCAACAGTGCAAACAGATCAGCTTGTTTACTCAAAACAGGGATAAGATTAGTCTCTATTTCAAAGGTTGACTTTGAGGATCAAATGACCTAACCCCTGTGTATACTCCTTAGAAAAGGGCCGAAAGAATTGGGCAAACTGTAGCCCCTGGGCCAAATGTGTTCAGCTACTGGTTTTGTAAATAAAGTTTTATTGGCACACAGCTAGGCTCATTCATTTAAGTGTTGTCTGTGGCTGATTTCATGCTACAATGGCAGATTGATTCATTACTACAGAGACTGAATGATCTGCAGATGCCTCAAACATTTAATATCTCTACAAACTTTCTTGTTTGCTGACCGCTGACCATTTTATGTACTCAATAAATAGTAACTATAATTCATCTAATGATAACAATGCTCATTTTGAAGCTTAAAAAATATGTAAAAGCATAAAGGAGAAAGAAATAATCTCTAGTCCTACCACTCAGAGGCAACAAATGTTAATGTTTTAGCATCTTTTCTTCACCTTCCATTGACGCACCTATATGTTCACACAGTTGATATCATGGTGTGTGAACAACTTTCTATAGTGTGTATTAGTCAGGGTTCCATCAGAGGAGGAGCGCCACCTCAAGTCAGGATAGGGAGATTGTTATAAGAATTAGGCCCCACACCATTGTGGGAGGGGCTGGGAAAGTGAAGGTCTAGAGGAAGAGAGAGTTGGAAGGACAGAGAGAAAGTTGCTGATGCAAGTGGATAATTTGGAGCTTATAGTGGAATCTATATGCCAGGCGCATCCAGCCATCGGATTGGCGCCATGGAGGGGAGCATCACTACCGAGTTTCTGGTGGTTGCCTGGGGCTGCTGTTGTTCAGTGGGGTTCAAGTTGGGAAAAGGAGCTTGGAGACAAGCAGGGGCAAACTTGAGCACACAGAGCACCGCTGAGTCTGAATATTGTTACTGTTGTATCTGACCAATAGTGCCTTCAGAGAGCAATCTACTTCCAAACCTCACAGTTTTAACCAGCTTGAACCCAGAATCTACAGGGAGCAAAATTCTAGGAAGCAACTCCCAGCCTAATAATTCAGCCAAATTAGTCATCTCACATAATTTACATGTGGAATTTTCATGCACTATTGAAAACTTTTTAAAAAAAGTTTTGTTTTGAGGCCAGGCGTAGCAGCTCACGATTGTAATCCCAGCACTTTCGGAGTCCAAGACAGGTGGATCACTTGAAATCAGGAGTTTGAGACCAGCCTGGCCAAGATGGTGAAACCCCGTCTTTACTAAAAATACATACATATATATATATATATATATATATATATGTGCCAGGCTTCATGGTGCATGCCTGTAATCCCACCTACTCAGGAGGCTGAGGCAGGAGAATCACTTGAACTCAGGAAGTGGAGGTTGCTGAGATTGTGCCACTGCACTCCAGCCTGGGGGCTAAAATGAGACTCCGTCTTCAAAAAAAAGTTTTGCTTTGAAATAACAAAACTTTTAAACTCAAAAAAAGATTAACTAAGGAAGGAAGGGAAACAGTAGTATGGGTTTCACTATCAGGAAGACATTGGTTGGAATCCCAGATCCCTTGCTTTTTTCTGGACTAAAATTCCTGGCGTGGAGACCTCAGTTTATTCACCCTATCCACCATCACCTCACTGCACATCACCTCCTGTCCTTGCTTCCCTCCTCACACTGTGGAGAGTCTATGGCCATCATTGTGGTCACTTCTTTCAAACACTCTTTACTTCCTTGGTTTTCCATCCCTCTAGTCTGCTTACCCTCCAAAGCCGCAAGCCTGCTTAAACCTAAAGATCTAACTAGTCTGTATCTGTACCAGCAGCTGAGCGTGGTTGAAGAAAAACATCCCACTGGGTTGATGGTCTCACATGGTATTTGTGAATGCAGATCTTCACAGACCTCCTCACACTCTCCCGCAATCCTACTTACACATCTCTTTGCTCTCCACAACAACCATAACAGATTTGTCTTTCTCCAATGTCCTCCCCACTCATGACTTTCACTTAACCATCTTATGTCACTCTTCATTGAGAAAACAGAGTCAGTTAAATAGGAAATCCCTCATCTTCTCACATCCAAATGTACTCACCTCCAAATCTTCTCACCTCTAAATCTACTCACCTCCAAATCTACTCACCTGCCTGCATTTGAAACCACAAGCTCAGATGCTCCCCTGATCATGGCAGTAGTGACCCACCTCTTACAGAAGGCCGACCTCTCTGCTCACCCTCTGCCATCTCCTCTCTCCTTCTCACAGACGCTCACCTAACAATGAACCCTTCTTTCCAGCATCCCTGGTTTCTTCTCTACTCTATCAATCTGATTTACATATTAGCAAACTAACATCCTCTGCTATCTTTCATTTTAAAAAACTTAAATGAGGCTTAAAGGACCCATTCCTCAGGCTTGTCAGGTTTTGAATGGTCAAAATGGGACACCCTGATGGGCTCAGAGGGCAGGATCTGGAGTGACTATTTCAGTGGCTCGGAACCCCAGGTGGCATTCCCTGGCTGGAGGACTGGCTCTGTGGCCCACAGATGTCCTGTACCCTCTTTTCATCTTCCTTTCAGGACGGTGGGAGAAACCATTCAGTTCCTCCAGGACCATTACCCGGAACTTCTATGTTGATGAGCATACAACAGTCAGGGTGCCCATGATGCTGCAGGACCAGGAGTACCACTGGTACCTTCATGACCAACACTTGCCCTGCTCGGTGCTACGGATGGATTACAAAGGAAACGCAACTGCATTTTTTATTCTTCCTAACCAAGGCAAAATGAGGGAGATCGAAGAGGTTTTGACTCCAGAGATGCTAATGAGGTGGAACAACTTGTTGCAAAAGAGGTAATCAGCATGCTGTGGGGGCTGAATCTACAGTACTGTCCATCAAGTGTACCTCTCTGATGAAAGGCAGTGCCTCAAAATAGGGAATGATCACCAAATTATGAAAGAATTCTCACTTGCTCTAACACCTTCCATGGGCTTCCTTTAAACGATGAACTCTCCTGTTATATTTAAAATATGACTTCCCCTCATAAGGGGAAAAAGAGCCACAACAGGAGTTCAGAGTCTGAGTTCCAGGCAGTTCTTCCACTGCACGAGACTTGGGTTGAGTGACTTTGCCTCTCTGGGGGTTACCTCTGTGCAACGAAGAGGCAGCCCCTCTGGCCATGAAGGTTGACTAAGCTACCATAGTGGGGTTCAAAATAACTCCAGCCATCCACCCAGGGAATTAACAAGAAAGCTTCCCATCACTCTGGCTAGGATTGCAGAAAGTCATCAACCGTATGTAGGAAAAGGATCCTAGCCCAAGGGCACATGGGGATAGAAAATTCACACAACTCCCATGGTGGAGAGAATCCAATCCAAAGAAATTAGCTGATTCAAAGAGTGAAGCCCACAGGGTCATACAAGAGGCAAAGGGAAAACTGCCACCTGACGAGACTGACATCTGTCTCCTTGGGTACCTGAACACCCACAGAAAGCCACCTCCAAAGAGGGGTTCCCAAGGGCAGGAGATCCCACAGACAGCAAGCCCTTAGGGCAAAGGAATCTGGCCTTTCAACACTCATTTGTGGGATGTGGTCTCAGCCAAAGCTGTCTGTGGGGACAGAACTCAGATGGAATACAGCCAGCTAGAGAGGGCCACCAAGGAGGTCTCTGCCCAGCAGGGATCCTGGCTTGTTCATTAATCTAATGTTTTAACCCAATGCCTCTTTCAGGATTTTTTACAAGAAGCTAAAGTTGTATTTCCCCAAGTTCTCTATTTCTGGCTGCTATGTGTTAGATCAGATTTTGCCCAGGCTGGGCTTTACGGATCTGTTCTCCCAGCGGGCTGACTTATCTGGCATCAGCAAACAGCGAAAACTGCAGCTACCCACGGTAAGTCATCAAGAGTCAGCAACCCCTAGAGAACTCGTTAGGGCTCCTGTGCCCATGAAAGCTGCCAGGTGATGGGGCTCCTATGCTGCCACATGAAGTCTTAGAGCCTGAGTGTGTTCAGTCATCTACAGGCATCAGCATCCACCCATCGACCAGCCCTGGACATGATGCTCGGTGCTGGAGATACAGTGTCAAACCAGTCCCTGCCCTCAGAGAGCTCTCCCAGTCTAGTTGGGGATACAACGTCTTCACAGAGAGATAAATGCAATGATAGAAAACAGAGGAGCGGCCAGGTGTGGTGGCTTATGCCTGTAATCCCAGCACTTTGGGAAGTCAAGGCAGGTGAATTACCTGAGGTCAGGAGTTCAAGACCAGTCTGACCAACAGGGTGAAACCCCATCTCTACTAAAAATACAAAAATTAGCCTGGTGTGGTGGTGGGTGGTTGGTACCTGTAAGCCTAGCTACTTGGGAGGCTGAGGTAGGAGAATCACTTGAGCCTGGGAAGCGGAGGTTGCAATGTATCCAGAAATCACGCCACTGCACTCCCGCCTGGGTGACGGAGTGAATGAGACTTCATATCAAAAAAAAGAAAAAAGGAAAAAAAAGAGAACAGAGAGGAGAGACATAGCTGAGGCTGCCTTGGGTGCCTCTGTATTAGGGAGACTTTGTAGGTAAGAGAAAGACTCAAGACTTCAGCTAAGAAGTGTGCAAGCGGGTAGAGTCTTGGGTTCGAGAGCTTGAATTCTGGTTCTTCCTCTTATGTGATTGAAGGGTGCTAGTTTCTGAATTTATTCTCCTCACTTTTAAAGTGGACATTATACTGCTGACCTCATAGGATGGCTACAAAGATCAAATAAGATGCATACGAAGCCCCAGGCAGAGAGCAAGTGCTCATTTAATGATTGTGTGTATCAGGAGGTCTCCAGCTCAAAATCCACCCAAATGAAATTCTTGCTGTGTTATTCCCAACAAGTGGCCTTGCAGGCTGGAAAGTGCAATATTATTATTCCCTAGCAGTTTCCGGCTCTCGCAGTCTTGTCCAGGCCCCTCTCTTGCTGTCTTGGAGATAATGCTTGTGATTTTCCTCCCAGAGTTTCCACAAGGCCACCTTGCAAGTGGATGAGGCCGGCACCAAGGCCGCAGCAGCCACCAGCTTCGGGTTCACATTTTTGTCTGCCCAGATCAATGAGCATGTCCTGCAGTTCAACCAGCCCTTCCTTGTGGTGCTCTTTTCCACCAACACCCAGAATATCCTCTTCCTGGGCAAGGTCGTCGACCCCACAAAACAGTAGCCATCCCAGGGCTGCTCATCTGTTCCAAGCAGGAGGATGAGGCAGGCGAGGGCTGGGCATGAGTAACTCTGTGTTTAAGCTGGGGAGAAGGAAGACGCTGAGGGTCCAGGACAGCAGGTGTTGGCTGCTGGGGAGCGGGGAGTGGCACTGAGATGGGCACGGCCTGGACACTCTGCTCCCTGGAACTGTGCAGCCTCTGGCAGAGCAGCCAACCTCTTGGAGCAAGTTCCTGCCTCTAGACAGGGGGAGGGCCCTTTCCACAACAGGGCGGTTGTACCGAGCCAACAACATGATGCCGTGAAGACCCTGGATCAGTGTCTCGCGTGTGGTGGACACTCAATAAATGCATCCTCTGCCTGTCCCTCTGGGTTTTGCCCCAGACTCCCCTGGCAGACCTGGTCCCAGACACAGGTATGAGGAGCTCCAGGTTCCGTTCTAGTAGGTTTTCCAGGATTATGGAAAGGGGACAGGGTGTACCCAGTCAACTACTTCAGGCAGGGCTGGTACCCTGCTCCAGAGCAGGGCTAAGGAAGCCACAGAATGGCAGATCCCACCAGGGCAGACTCCACAGGGACCTGGCCAAGGGGGCTTGGTGACACCATCAGAGCAGGCAACACAGGGACCTAGCCAGGAGGGCTTGGTGACACCGTCAGAGCAGCCTCCACAGGGACCTGGCCAGGGGGACTTGGTGACACCATCAGGGCAGCCTCCACAGGGACCTGGCCAAGGGGGCTTGGTGATACCATCAGGGCAGCCTCCACAGGGACCTGGCCAAGGGGGCTTAGTAACACCATCAGGGCAGCCTTCACAGGGACCTGGCGAAGGGGGCTTGGTGACACCATCAGAGCAGGCTCCACGGGGACCTAACCAGGAGGGCTTGGTGACACCTTCAGGGCAGCCTCCACAGGGGCCTGGCCAGGAGGGCTTGGTGACACCATCAGAGCAGCCTCCACAGGGACCTGGCCAAGGGGGCTTGGTGACACCATCAGGGCAGCCTCCACAGGGACCTGACCAAGGGGACTTGGTGACACCATCAGGGCAGCCTCCACAGGGACCTGACCAAGGGAGCTTGGTGACACCATCAGGGCAGCCTCCACAGGTACCTGGACAGGAGGGCTTGGTGACACCATCAGAGCAGCCTCCACAGGGGCCTGGCCAGGAGGGCTTGGTGACACCATCAGGGCAGCCTCCACAGGGACCTGGCCAAGGGGGCTTGGTGACGCTACCAGGGTGGCCTCCACAGGGACCTGGCCAAGGGGGCTTGGTGACGCTACCAGGGTGGCCTCCACAGGGACCTGGTCAGGGGAACCCAGTGAGGCACTGCCCCCTCCTGTGGCTACGGAGATGTGGCCCATGTCTCTCCCAGGACAATGGTTGTGTCCAAGGAGTGCATTGCAGACCTGGGGCCTTTTGCCTTTACATCCAGTCTCTGTGCTCTGGATCTTCGGGCAAATCCTTGCCCTGTTGGGCCATCAGTTTCCCCACCTTTCTGGCCCAGCTCAGGCTGTTTGAGTATGTGGAGTGGGTCCACCCAGGGTCTGTGAGAATAAACCACCCCCTACCACAGGGCAAGGCAGGTAGATGGGATATGGTTCTGTTTGTCCTGAGCCTCGGCGATCTCTGGCAAATGCATTTCTCTGGGCAAGGCCCTGTGGGTTTTCTTGATGGTCAAGGCATCAGCAGCAGCTGGGTTCCAGCACGGTCTCCCGCCCTTGACCATGGACATGGAGTTCCCAGGAGAGTTAGAGCTGGGAACCGTCCAGCCCGGAAGGGCCCCACCTTTTCCTTGGCCCAGCTCACTCTGTGCTTTTAGAACCTGGCAACAGTTCCCACAATCTTTCCTATCAGCTGCTCACCCTCCCGCCAGGCAGCCCATTTCACTCCCACCCGGTGGCATCTAGGTTGCCAGCACGTTCAAAACCAGAATTCCTGGTTGCAAGTCCCGGTTGTGCTCCTTAGAAGCTGTGTGATCCTGGGGGAGTCATTTCACCTCTCTAGATGTCAGTATCTTCATCTATAAAGCGGGGTCACTACTGACCTCGTACGGCTGTTGGGAGGATTAAACAGTGACTGTACCTGTCAAGTCTTACAACAGTGCTACGCAAATATTAGCTTTATTACTATTACCCCCGTTCCCGTGGCCCTGACAGTCATGCTACCACCACAGGCTCTCTCCCCACCAAATCCCACTGCCATCTGGGGATCCCAAACCTTTCTCATGTTGCCACTTTCACTACTCAGGAAAAATGACACTGAGTCCCAGCCAGGGGAAGTTCCAAAAAGGCAGAACTTTTATAGGCCCTTCTCACCATGCAGGTGCCTGAAGTTCCTAACTGAGCTTCCAGAAGGTTCTAGATAAGCATTCAGCCCTCAGCTCTCCTCTCTTGGTAGACCCAGTGGGGGCAGAGTCTCCCCTCAGAGTCTGTCCTGGACTGAAAGATGGGGCCTGTTACTTTAGGACCAGCTCAAAGAATCTTCTAGGCTTCGGGAATCGTAGCTGCCTGCCACGCCCCCTCCAGGGCTCCTGCTCAGTGTCCAGGAGGCCCAGGGCTGATACTGTAAACTCAGCCATGGGCTGCAGAACCAGACCCAGCTGGCCCAGGCTCTTGGCTCTGGCAAGAAGGACGTCTCACTGTCACAAACCCAGAATTTTCACCAAGAAGAAGGTAATCAGGGGAAGAGGAAGGAGAGCCACCTCCAGTGTTGATGATACTTTAAGAATCAAAATATTCCAGGATTTGTGTGACACCATCCCTGGTCCAAATAATGCTGCAACCACAGGAATAGGCTCGTTGCAAGGAAACCAGGAAATTGGTATTTGGAGCAATAGACAGACCACTCTTTTGTAGTGGAAAAGTCCTTGCAAAAGGGAGGAAGATGGAAGGAGAAAGACCAAAAGGGTTTCTCTCCCTTCCTGCCCCTAAAATATAGCCCTGAGCTGGACATGAGTACAGCCTCAGGAGAATTTGACCAGGAAAAGTTCCAAAAAGGAAATTGTCCAGCAACACCATTTTGAGTTAGTCGTACCAGCTCTGGGCTTCACTCAGGAGAAACTGTCCAATAAAATGCCTGAGGACACCCAAGGCCTCTGGGGCTCAGGGAAATGCACGCTGTCCTTTGTACCCCTTGATTTTATTAGCAGAAAAGCAAGCCTGCTAAGCTCAAAGAGTGATCCATTTCCCCTTCTGCCTCCTGGGAAGCTGGAGTCTGTTTTTCAACAACCAGGCAAGAAATAAAGTAAGGCCCAGGCTGACTCGCTCCCTCCTCTGGCCCCACAGAGGCGGATGGGTGAGTCGATTCCAGAGTGGAAGAGAAGCCTGAAGAAGGCCAGGGTCTAGGGTTACTATGGCAACAGCACGGCAGCGGGTGGTGGTGTTGAATGAGCGATGGTCTGATGGAGAAAGAAAGGAAGCAAGTCACCCTCCACTCAGCCTGGAGAGTGAGGCCTCCTTATTCTGATTCATCCCATCCCTCTGCTACTCAAAAATAGCCAATGGCTCCCTGTTGCCTACAAAATACAGTTCAAAGGACTCTATCTACAGCCGAAACCCTCCCTGATCTGCTCACTGCCTGCCCGTTCTGCTTCAGTTCTTCCTATTGCTCTCATGTGCCCCGTGACTGCAGTCACAGAAAGTCTTGTTTTCCCAGGTACCCTATAGGGTCCCACCTCCAAGAATCTGTACTCTCTCAAGATCTCACAGAAACCCCTCATCTCCCTAAGGCAGACTGTCATCCCACCATCAGACATGGTTAGCCTGATGAGAGTGTCTGCTCCCACCCCCACCATCCCTATTAGATAGGACATCTCAAAGGTGGGGCCCTGTTCACCGTGCATTCCTTCACCTCACCTGGCCCCAGAGCCAACTGGATATGAGAGAGGCCCAACTAGTATTTGTTGCATGAATGAATGAATAAATGAATGAATGAGTAGAAAAGGTTGAGCCAGGAGCAAGGTCACTGAGCTATTTGTTCAGTATCTTCACCCCTTGACCTGGCCCTGGAATTGATTGGGTAAATATTTGGTTCAGCTCCTCAGATTTCAAAATGCCCTTTTGGAGCATTAAAAAAAATATATATATATAAAATTAAAAAGACTTCATGTGGGAGCTCTTGCCTCTGTAGAGCAGCGCCTGAGTCCACTTTTCCTGTTGCTGTTCACTGGTGGGTTCCCTCATTTGTGTGGCCCTTGTTATACCGCTAGTGAGGCAGACCTCTCAAGAGCAGCTGTGAGTGCTCGAAGGAGTCACACATGTTTGTGAATTCAGGAGTTATCTTCCATCCGGAAAACAAAGTCTTTCTGTACTTTGCAACTGGGGGGAAGGGCAGAGGAAGCCAATGTGAGTGGTAAGAGTGGTCATGGCATAGCCTAGGAAAAGGTGACAAGTTTGCATGATTCTAGTAAATTTGTGTGTAGAGAAATGCAGCGTAGGTTTATTCAATGTTTTATTCTTCCATTCAGCACCTGGGAGAAAACAAACGCCTTCAAGCTCTCAACACTGCAGTTCACCTCTGGTCACCAAAATGTGTGTGGGATTCCTCCGGCCACCAAATTGTCCAGTGGACACTAATTGGGTGTCCTGCAGTTCAATTCAATTCAATTCCGACACTATCTACCTGGAGATAACTTCAGATCCGGCAGGTTAAGGGCTCTGTCACACAAGATGGCCCCCACTTTAGATGCCAGTTGCAAGCAGTAGGCTGTCCCCTATACTTTATGACCAACTGGCTATAAAGCGGGGTTCCCACAACTCCCTCCTTAGGTTCAATTCATTAGCTAGGAGGGCTCACAGAGCTCAGGGAAATACTTATGCTTACCGGTCTACTAGATTAACAAAGGATACAGATGAGTAGCTAGATAAAAGAGAGTCAGAGGGCCAGGTATGGGGTACTGGGCACAGAGCTTCCACAGTGGCACCTTCCAGGTGGTCCTCCCCCTGTGTACCACCCTCCAGGACCCTCCATGGGTTCAGCTGTCCAAAAGTGTCCAAGCCCTGTCCTTTGGGGTTTTTATGGAGTTTCATTACATAGGCATGATTGATTAATTATTGGCCACCGGTGATCAACTCAGCCTGTGGCCTCTCTCCCATCTCTGGAGGTCATGAGGAGCAAGGTGGGCTGAAAGCTCCAATCCTCTAATTCCATGATTGGTTTCCCTGGTAACCAGATCCCTTATGAGACTACCCAGGAGCCCACCAAGACTTGCCTCACTAGAACAAAAGATGCTCCTGTCACCCAAGAAACTGCAAGGGATCCAGGAACTCTTCATCAGATGATCTTATTACTCTGGAAATTACTAAGCTCTCAGGAATCAAGTCAAAGACAAAATATTAAACAAACAATTCTCTTAGTACGCTTATCTACAAGGGTGGTAGAAACCCTGTCTCAGGCACTCAGGCCAGAGACTAAATGTGCATTTCTTATTATTAATATATTATAGTTTCATGGGCTGCTAGCCAGGAATCCAGAGGGACCTCCCCAGTGTAAGGGAGGAGCTTAAAATTTGGAGTCAGATAAGGCTGCAGCCCCAGCTTCTTCACTAACAATGCACTGTGGGGCAATTGCATTACCTGTTTGGGTCTTAATTTCCTCACCTGTACATGGCGGTGTCCTCTGGGCACAGAGACCCACAGCAGCTGTGGCAGTGGAAACGGGAGGATGGACATTGGATCCACTGAAGACACAGACCTGGGAGCCCCTGACTTCTGAATCCATGGAGCAGATGAAGGGCACACAGGAGTCTGCTCCATCCCTGACTGCCTGGGAGGAGGCCCTTCTGGAAGAAGAGGCAGAACTAAGACAAACAGCTCCCGTGCTCTGAGCACCTGCAATGAGCAAGGCATGGTGCCAAGTGCTTTCCAGCAGTTATCAAGAGGCTGCAAGCATCCAAGTATAGAACCTGGACTTTGGAGCCAGGATGTTTAAATCTGAATCTGAAATCCAACAATTACTGAGGATATTTGTTTGCTAGAGCTGCTCTAAGGAGGACCACAACGGTGTGGTTTAACCAACAGAAATGCATTGTCTCTCAGTTGTGGAGGCCAGGAATCTGAGCTCAGTGATGAAGAATCTATTCCTCACCTCTCCCCCAGATTCTCAAGGCTTTCTGGCAATCTTGAACGTCCCTTAATCTCTGTCTTCCTCCTCCTGGGGAGTTCTTTCTGCATGCGTGCTGGTGTCCAAATTCCTCCTTTGTAAAAGAACACCAGTAATATTGGAGTAGGGGCACAATCTACTCCGGTATGACCTCATTTTAACCAAGTACCTCTGCAAGGACCCTATTTCTAAATAAGGTCACATCCTGGGGTATTCCGGGTGCAGGCTTCAACACATGAATTTGGAGGGTCAGGGGCAATTCAACCCATAACACTGGGTGAGGGACTTGGGTGGTCTCTCTGTGCCTCAGTTTCCTCACCTATGGAATGGAAATGATATTACCTAACTCATAAGCCTATCGTGGGTGTTTGCTGTATTCCTGTATGGACAGCACTTAAGCTAGTAGTTCAGCATTAGTGCCGTGCCAACATTAACTGCTGTTCTCCCATTCATCTTTTGTCATAGCTGTGTGCTGTAGAACAAGGGTGACAACTGTGTATGCCTGCCAGGGCTGGGCAGGTCACCCAAACAGATGAAGTGGGCTGCCAGTGATGGGGCCCAGGCAGGTGGGACAGTAAGAGCCTCCGTTTAAAGGCATTCTGCTCAACACTATTACATAATAATCTATGGAATGAAACTCTCTTATGGAGGAGAGAGCTCTTTGTTGCTCTTGATGCCAATGGAAAAAATTGACCATGACCTACCTGGTCCTTAGGTGGAGTTAACAGCTATTGTGAAAGAAGAATGCTCATTCAACAAGAACTGGGCATGAAGTCAACCATGTGTTCTAGAAAGGACATCAAGACCGAGTTAAGGAGGCTGCCCCATTAGGCCAGCGGTGGTCAGCCCTTGCCAACCCTGGCCTTCTCTCTGGCTACTGAGATGCTGAGCAGGGCCGGAGAATAGACCAGATGTGGCCAGCCAAGGTCACACATCCTCAGAGCCACCCGCTCACGCTCTCAGCTCTCCTGGAGTGGCTGACTTCAGTGGGAACACGAGTCTGCCAGCACCTTGATTCAGACTTCTGGCCTCCAGAACTGCTTGAGAGTGAATCCCTACTGTTTCAAGCCACCCAGTTTGTGGTGATGAATTATGGCAGCCCCAGAAAATTAACATTCCTCTTTTCCTCCAATTTCACAAGAACAGGTGTTGCTCTTCCTGACAAACAGCTGTCTGTTGTCCTGGCCTCCTGCTATCTGGGGGAAATTTCCTTCCATTAATAACCACCTTTACCCTCCGTTCAGCTTCTTCCCCCCAAACCTGGGAAGTCCCTCCATCCAATCCACAGCTCCATCTGCTCCACCTCCTTCCCAGCCTTCTCCTCAGGGAGCAATCTGCCTTGACCATCCCCTTGAATTCTCAGCCTGCTGGCCCTGGGTTTCTGTTCCTACCTCCTCACCAAGATCACCTTGGTGGCTTCTGTGGACCAGTGGCCATCCTCATCCTACTCAAATGTTCTGCTGCGTCTGACACCGACAGTGGCCTCCCTTGTCCTCCCTTGCTATCTGCCCTCGTCCTCTTCCTTCCCAGCCATCACTTTTGTAAGCTCTCTCTCTCTCTCTCTCTCTCTCTCCATTCAGGCTTATGCCAAGGGTCTCAGCATTCTATGCTTCATCCTCTTCTCTTGTCCTCCCCTCACTCCTGGATGCCCCAGACCCCATGTGCTTCCTTCACTGTAGTTCCTGTCTCTGTTCTTCCCTCCAAATCTCTCTTTAGACCCATTCACCTGTGTCATCTCCACCAGCAGGCACCACAGCCCCTTCAGGCTCACCAGGTCCAAAACTGAACTCGTCATCATACAGGCTTCCAAAACCTACCCCTCACCTCACACCGGGTCCACTCTGCTTCTTTAATGTGTCTCCTCTGCTCCAGTCCCACCTCTGCTGGCTTGGTGCCCACCACCCTCATCTCTCCCCTAGATTATCACAGCAGTGTCACTTGGTCCTGTCTTGATTTCCAGGTGACCATACCCATGACAGCCAAACAGAATTTCTTCCCCTTTCTCTTACACAATGAAGTTCAACCCTGTTTCCTACCCCAGCAGGACTTCCAAACCTTCCATCTGGCCCTGATCTGGCCCGGGCTTCGCTCTGTCCTCCCCTCCTTCTCTCTGACAGGCTCCTGGTGCCCCACTACCTGCTCTGCTTCAGGCTGTGCTGCTCTCACTCCTGTGGCTCTCAGACCAAAATGCAGCCTCCTGCTGCTGTGCTATAAGCTCTTCTGTACATTCACTCCTCTCTACCCAGCCAGGACTGATAAGAGCCTAGACATGGTTCAAAATCTCAGATTCAAGGTCACCATCATTACAAAGCTTTTCCTATTCCATTCCTCTCTTCAGCCATGGGAGAATGGACCATTCCTCCTATGTGTCTTTACTCTGGAGACATCTGTCAGAGCATCGACGCTCTGTCTTTAGTTTATCTATTGAAATATTAATCTCTCTTCTTGAGGCCAGGGGTATTTTCTGGGTCATGGTTAGAGCTCAATAAACATTGATATTGGAGAAATGAAATGAAGGAAGGATGATGGAAGGCTATAAGGATGGGTGGATGGTTAAGTGGATAGATGGATGGACGGATGAATAAATGGGTGGATGGATGGTTGGATGATGGATGGAGGGAAGGATGGAGGATGGATGGAAGAATGGATAATAGGTGGATGGATGGTTGGATGGGTGGATGGATGGATAGATGGATGGAAGGAAGGAAGGAAGAATGAAGGAAGGAAGGAAGGACAGATGGATGGATGGAAGGATGGTCGAAGGAAGGCAGCGCCAGTATGTTTCAGCTCATGCAGGCAGGCAGTTGATGGGCAGAGGGAGGCATGGTGGCTGATTAAGAAAGATCATAGCAGATTTTTTTCATTTCAAGTTTTAATCAAAGCTTGCATATAAGATTACTTTATTCCTGCATCTGCTCAATTGTTTCTTCCTTGTATTTGCCCTTTTCCTTTCCTACATGGTGAGATTTGGGTTTCCGTTCAAGGATCTTTTTGTGATCTTTGTCCAGTTTTAGCCTAGTGATAACCACCTTGCTGGGACAAGTAGGTGGACAGTTGTGCCATTGGCCTTTTCCTGCTGCGCCCGTTCAGTGTAGATAACATATTGCCTCCTCTAAATCTGAACTACTTTTCCAGTTTGCTGACCTTTATAGTGTCCTTGTACAAACTAAACTGCATCATCCTTTTGGATGGGCATGGATTGCACGTTGTTCTTCTGCCTCAGCTCCTTGGAAAGAGCGGGGACACAATCTTCTCGCAAATGTGGGAAGGTGCCTTTAAATGCATTTTGCAATTCTTGCTTTGGTCAGAAGTCACAAAGGGATTGGACATCATTTTGGCAGTCCCCACTTTGATGATGGCCGCAAAAGGGAAAAGACAACAGCAGATGTTTAAGGCAAGATTAACAGCCCCAAGACTGTCTCAAAGACCGAGAAGAGAAGACAAGAAAAGTGGAAAAGCTATTAAGACACAAGCCCTAGATCAGGAGCTAGAGGCTGGATCCCAGAACAAGGCAAGAGCCTAATAACTCAGGTGGCTAACTTAGTTTGCCAAGGTCTTTGCCCGTTTCAGCACTGGATATCCCATACCATCCGAAATTCCTCAGCCCCAGGCAAGTTGGAATGGTTGGTCACCCTACCAATAATCAAGACTGGTGCCTCCACTTCAGAGCAGAACCGTCAGCCAGGTCCTGAGAGACATCTTTTAGGCTCCTGAACTGGTCCCACTCAATCCGCATGAGGCCCAGGACCATGGAACAGAGGGCAGGGAGGCTGGGGCCAAGCAGAGGAGCACCTGTGCTCAGCAGGGCAAGGCATCACAGGGGCCAGCACTGGTTTCTTAGCCCTTCTCCCAGAGACCACCTCCCCACTTTGATCCCTTCCCATGCCCTGCTAGGCTCTAGGACACCAAATTTGCATATTCTGGCCACTTGCCCATCCTATGTACTCACCCCAGGTGTTATAGACTGAATTGCATCTCCCCCAAATTCTTATGGTAAAGACCTAGCTCTCATTGTGACTGTAGAGATAGGGCCTTTAGGGAGGTTATTAAAGTTAAATAAGACTTTAAGGGTGGCACCCTAATCTGATAAGATGAATGCCTTTGTAAGAAGAGGAAGAGAAACCATAGAGCTCACTCTATCCCCTGCCCACCCCCTCTCTTGGGGTGTATGTGTGTGTATGTGTGTGTGTGTGTGTGTGTGTTTGTGTGTGTATGTGTGTGTCCAGTGTGGGCTCACCGGAAAGAGACCATGGGAGGACAGAGTGAAAAAACCATCTACAAGGCAGGCAGAGAGCCCTCACCAGAGGCCAACCCTAACAGCAGCCTCCAGAACTGTAAGAAAATAAATTTCTGTTGTTTAAGCCACCCAGTGTGTGTCAAAGCCAAGCCAGTGTGAGGTATTTTGTTACAACAGCCATAGAAGACGGATACACTGGGGTGCCATGCCCCCAAGACCCCCTCCAAATCTCTACTTTCAAAAGTCACGACCCTCAGTCCTGATTCCTTCAGAGCCCTGTCCAAGTGGGAGTGGAAGCCATGAGTTACCTCAGACTTACTCCCAAATTCTCAAGACATTCCTTAAGGTATGAGCTTGGGAAACAGCACGTGATGTCTTTCCTTCCTGAGTGGTCAGAACACAGACAGCACACACAGGCTGGAGACAGCCCACAGGCCCTTGCTTAGCCCACCTTTCCCAAAGTGGTTTCATCTGGAACCCATTCTGGCGGTGTTGCGCTAGTTTCTGATGGCTGCTGTAGAAGTTATCACAAACAGGGGCTCAGACAACACAAAATTATTCTTTCATGGTTGCAGAGGCCAGAGGCCTCACTGGACTAGAATGAAGATATTGGCAGGGCTCTACTCCTTCTGGAGGCTCTAGAGGAGCATCCATTGCTTGCCCTCTCCAGCTTCTAGAAACTTCCTCACTCCTTGGCACCTGGTTCCCACATCACACTGACTTTTCCCCTCCTGCTTCCACCATCGCGTCACCTTCTTCTGACCACTCCTGCCTCTTTCTTGCAAGAACCCTTGTGATTATTGTGAGGACCCGGCTGGATAATCCACGACAATACCTTCAAGATCCCAACTTAATCACATCTGCAAAGTCCCTTTCATCAAAGAAGATAATAATCACAGGTTCTGGGTATTAGGACACGGGTATCTTTGGAGTTCCATTACTCACCATAACTGGTTTGCAGTGCTGATTTCCATCCTGCAGGTACGGTTTAGGAATCTCCAGGTCAATGAGATACAGGATTCTTGCTCATGTCACATGACATAATGGGAAGATAGCCAAACCTAGAAAGAGGGGACTCAGTTTCCCTTGTTAGAGCCTTTTCTTATTAACTGTGGGATTTAGAACTGATTCCCTGACCTGCTCGGTTCTGTCTTCTCTCCACTTCAATGGGAATGAACTGTGAGGGTACTGAGCAAAAACTAAGGGCTCTATACCTAATAGTAGTGGGACTTGCTTCTGGATACCCAGTAGTGATTGCACCTGCCCCTGCATACCCAGGAGGGATCCCACCTGACTCTGGATATCCTACAGTAGCGATCCCACCTGCCTCTGGATACCCAGCAGTAATCACACCTGGCTCTCAATACCCAGTAGTGGCTGTGTTTTCCTCTAGATACCCAGTAGTGACTGCGTTTTCCTCTAGATACCCAGCAGTGACTGTGTTTTCCTCTAGATACCCAGTAGTGACTGCGTTTTCCTCTAGATACCCAGCAGTGACTGTGTTTTCCTCTAGATACCCAGTAGTGACTATGCTTGCCTCTAGAGAGGTAGTAGTAGTTGGACTTGGCTCTAGATGCCCAGTGTTCATCGCTAGACGGGGCCAAGATCAGTGTCTCTTGGAAGGATTGTTGTAACAATGAAAAGAGATAATGTGTGTAAAGCACTTGGCATAATATGTGATCTTTGTTTAAAGTTTGAATAAGTACTAGTTCTTATTACTTCTGTGGATATCCGACAGCCCCGTAATTGGACCCCAAAACCATGAAGAAGGAGGAGGAAATGTCTTAAAGGTTATCGACAGGCTGTGTTTGCTGAACATCAAGATCACTTTCTGGGCATTATCTCTGACTTGCTCTATCAACTCCACACCCCACCTGCAGTCACACAACCTTCCATGATCATGACCATACACAACATACTGTGTTCCCCAGGCATAGGGACCTTGGAAACGTAACCAGGCTTTAGCCAGCGCCCTGCACCGGCATCGTGGAAATGCTCTTAAGAGTGTGTGGCTGAGTTAGGGATCCTGATTTCAAAGTAGAAAGGGAGAATCCATCCAAACCCATAGAAATCCTGAATGCAGCTCCTTTCTCAGCAAAAGCATTGGCCGTGGAGTCAGCCCCCTGGGCACCAACCCCACTCTGCCCCTAATTAGATGCATGACTGAAAATTCCCTTCATTCTCCTGAGCCCCAGTTCGGGGGTTGGTGCAGTCACAGGCTTGGCTACAGTAACCCATTCATCGCGGGTATGGTGAGACTCTCAATCCCTCTCATTTCCACTAGAACTGACTGCTGGGATCTACGACCCAGTCAGCAGAGCAGGCTTGTGGGGAGCTCTCAGGCTCAAGCGCATGCCCCCCTGATCTACAGGAAATCAGCTGCAGAAAACCAAGGAATCGAGCCTGGAAAGAGAGAGGGTTAGCTAGTGCTGTCCCTTTCCCTGTCTCTAGAATACCAACAATGGGAACCCTCTTTGATCTTGTCTCTCAGGAGTGCCCATGCCATTCCAGGCAAATGGTGGCCTGGCTGGCGGCACAAGGCTTGGGGGCAGCTAGTGGGCATCGCGGTCAAAGCCTTTGGATCAGGCAACTGTGTCTGCAGGCAGGCCTGCTGGCTGGAAACCTGGCAGGAAAGGAAAGGCTGGCAGGGGCGGAGCCAGGGAGGGGTGGAGACTGGGCCGGCTGTGGTCAGTGACAAATGCTGGCTGCAGTCCAGCCAGCCCTCTGCCCTTTCCTGAGCCTGAGGGACTGCCACCTCCACTGTGTGCACGCTCGGCTGCAGGAGACAGTAAGTACAGATACCACAACGGGAGGTCCCATGGGCTCAAGGGCATGTAAGGCCAGGAGAGGATGGACTCTAGAGTTACGGGGTTTGGAGGCTGCAAAGCTCTGGAGGAGTCTCACCTCTGCAGTGTCGGGTAACAAGCAGGGGCTCCCAAGGCTGCAGAGATGAGTGAGTCCCCCAAGCTCTGTGACTTTATGCTCCACACTAACTCTTGCAGAGCTTCTGTTTCCACGTAGGTAAGATGGAAATAATTATACCCTCCACATGGCGTGACTGAAGGTTAAAAACAGCGGGTGCTCTCACTCAGCATATCTGGCTATGTCTGCAGACAGGTTTGGTTGCCCCAACTGGAGGGAGGGCCTGGGTTAGTGACATCTAGAGGCCAGCGATGCTGCTTGTGATCCCACAACGCCCGGGACAAGATCACAGGCATCATCCTGTTCAAAAGGTCAGCAGGATCAAAGTTGAGAGGCCTTTGACCTGTTGAACAAGACCTGTTTTGAAAGGACCTGTTGACCTTTTGAATAAGACCATGGGGACAAAATGCTGACTGGACAGGAGGCGCTCAGTAAACGGCAGCTTCTGTTGTTTCCTGTGCTGGGAGTCTTGGGTCTTTAGAAATCAAGAACAACGATCGAGTATTATCTGCTTCCCTGAGATAAGGGCATCTTGCCTGGAGGCTGCCACCCAGGCCGGTCAAGGCAGCTGCTCATGAGAGACAGGAACCACTTGGCAGTTTGTTAAATGAACAAAATGTAGAAATAAAGTAAGCAGAATGTTTAGTTTTTCTGAGGGTAGGGCTTTGGGCCGGATAGACAATAATAAAAGGGGAAACCACTCCCTTGGGACAGTGTCCTCACTCATAGATCAGGAAACTGAAGTATGAAGAATCCAGGTTGCAGATGCCTGGAGGGGACGGACGTGTCCATGGTGTTGACAGTGATGATAAGTAACAGATGTGGACTCATCTCCAAACTTGTCAAGTTGTAGACATTCAATATGTGCAATTTTTTAAAGAGCAGTAATGTCTCCATCAAGTGGCTTTGGTAAAGAAATAAAAGGAAGCCAGAGCTGGCAGGGAGGGAGTTTTTCAAGGTCACCTGGCAAGTGAGCCCTGGGGCGGGGAGAGCTCAGCTCTGGGTGGCCAGCCTGGCTTTTTCCACTACTCAGTGTCCAGCTTGCAGTGTAATGTCTCTGAATCACAGAGAAAGAGACAAGGGTCAGTTCATTCATTCATTCATTCATTCTACCAAGGCGTATGGAGCATCTCTCATGACTGCAAACTCTTGAAGGTGAGAGCAGCACAGAGGAGGGTCCCATGGAGAGAGAGGCCAGAATGAAAAATGTCAATGACAAATGCATAGATAAAGGCACCTGTGTAATTGAAGGAGCTTAGAGAGAAACAGCCAAGGGACTGTTCCAGAGAATAGCTGTGGAAGGGGAAAAGGTCCAGCATGATGGGGTGTTGCAGAGAAGTGGCATTTAAGCAGAGGCCTGCAGCCGATGCGGAAGCTGGCCATGGTGAGAAAGGACGGGGGAGGATTCCAGTAGAGAGGGAAGGTATCCAAAGGCCCAGAGATAGGACAGAACTTGCTGCGTCTGAGAAACTGGGAAAAGAAGAGTGAGCCTGGGGGTACCACATAACCCAGGGCAGAGCAGGTCAAGGCCAGGTGGAGCCAGTTCACAGGAGCGCTTGTGGGTTAGAGCACAAATCAAAGTTAGCGTTGACCTGAAACACAGGAGGTGGCCCTGAGTTAGGTGAGGAAGTGCTGTGACCATGTTTATGATTGAAGGAGATTCTTTTATATGCTGCATATAGAACGCCTTGCAGGGCAAAGAAAGGAAGTTACTGGGGTGGCTCAGAGGAAGATGGTGGGAGCTTCCATTAGAGGGCAGTGAGAAAGCCAGAGAGAGGCAGCAGCTTTAAGGCCTGTTTTGGAGATAGAACTGATAAGCCTTGCTGATGGGCTGCAGTGGAACCGGAAGTCAAGATGACTTCTCCCAGGAAGTTCTGCTTCTGGGTCTTCAGGATCTAGAGGAAGTTGTGACGCTGTCTCTCCTCTCTGCTTGGGCTCCAAGCCTCACATTCCTTTTTGTAATGAGCAGATATTGGACAGATCCTCCTCACTAACACACTTCCCACAGCTAAGTCCAACGTGCGCCTGGGCAGGACTTCATTGCCCAACACGGGAAACACGAGCCAGCAGATTTTAGCTTCACGGATGGCGGGGCGGGGGGCACAGGGGGAGGACTGACCAAGGCCAACCCACCACATCCCCACCACCTGTCAACTCAATTCACCGTGGCCTGGGATGACGGATGAACTTGACTGATCCCCTCTCTTCCCTCTGCACCAACACTAAAGCCAGGAACCCAGGAGAGGGGCAGCCCAACTAAGCTCTCAAGGCACTCGGTGGAGGCTGGTCTGGGGAATGGGAGGCTCCCAGGGTTTCACCTGTCTGTTAAAGCCATATATTTCCACCAGATACCCAGGACTGTGATGGCAAACCATGGCTTCGAAACTAAGAAATGTAAAACAAGCAATGGGGGCTCCACTGCCTCTTGGAGGGACTTCTCTAACCCTCTGTTTCTTCTTCTGCATGATTAGGATAGTAAAACCAACTCCATGTTGCTGTGGAGAAGTATAAATGAGCTGATACAGGTGGACCACCTGGGGATACCAGGAGCTGGGGTCAAGGAGGAACGAGGTATCACTCCTCAGAGCCTCTCAGAGACAGGCTGTGCATGAGTCAGAGGAACCTGGATTTTAATTCTGGTTCCATCACTCAATCACTGGAAAAAGCTATTCCATTTTGCTTAGCCACAGTCTATTCAATCTGTAAATAGAGTGAGTAATGCTTATTTTTGGTGAAAGTTAAATGTAGTAATATGTATGGTGTGTCTAGCAGGTTTTTAATAATTAGTGGTTTCACTAATTACTAATTAGGGGGCCCAGAGGGAGCAAGTTTTCTGCATGTCAAACATGGAACTCTGGAGAGCCTAGGTGAACGTGCGGCCCTCCCCAAGCCGACCCTGGGGAGACTCAGTGCATGCCAGGAGAGGCAGCTCCTCCCCACCCAATCTCTAGTGCTTGGCAGGGGGCAGGGGACTCTGAAGGGGTGTCCACAGCACATGGCCGACTGCAGATGAAGAAACTGAGGCCCAGAGAGGGTGGGGCTTGCCCAGGGTGACGTAGCAGCTGCATAGATGGGAGAAAGGAGGCCAGAGCCTCACTGAGACTCTCTGGTCAGCTGCCCCTGGGCTCTATCCAAGAAGGAAACTCCCCTGCTTCTGAAGCTGTTTTGGAAAGCATTTCTTTGAGGGGGATTATCAGCTCAGTGTGGCTCTGTGGGGGGTTGAGCCACATTGTTTCTTTAGCAGCATCTCCACACATGGCTGGTTCCAACACTTGGCAGGAGGGACCAGATTGTGCTGTAAAACAGACTCATTTAGAGGAGCCAGAGATTAAACCACCCACCCATGTCCTTCAAAACTCTCCAGGCAAGTGCCTCGGTGGGAACAGGCAGGAAGTGTCAGCGGAGGGAGCGGGGGACTCTGCTTGCTCATTATCTGCAGATTAGGGCTATTGTTGGTGGGTACTAAGTCAGGGATTTCCAAATCCGGAAGATGCGGCACAGGAACGGAGGAGGCAGGACTCTGCAGGAGCAGAATGATACGGTGGTTCCAAGCGCGGACTTGGAGGGTCAGAACCGGGCTGAGTTCAACCTTTGCTAATGTTAGCAAGTGACTCCATCTCTATGAAACTCGGATTACCCATCTGTAAAATAGAGCTGGTAGCTGAACATACCTTTCTGGGTGGTATGAAGCTAAAGGAATTGGCACAGTGCCTGAAAGAGGGTACGGGCAATGTGCCCAACTGCTACATCTGCCCGGTTCAGTCCTGGGTTCGGTTTTGCAGGTGGACCTTCTACATGAGCCTCCTTCTTGAAGGAAGCTCAGGGAGCAATTTCTAGACTGGGCTGGCAAGTGTGACCTGCTGGAGCTATTCAACTTCGCTTAGAGCAGGCCTGCAGCCCATGCCCGCCCAATTCCTGAGACCATCTCTTCCCACTGCTAAGCCCCAAGGCCACTCTGCAAGGCATTTCCCACACAGCTGTCTGAGGCCCTTGGGAGTTTGGTTTTAATTGGATCACGGGATGTTGTGGCAGCCTGCCCTTGCCTTCTGTAGGTCTGGGGGACCTGATGACATTGTGCCCATGGAGAGAGCCCAGCAGAAACAGATTCCCTCCATGGTGACACATAGGGCAAAGCCCACATCAGAAGCCAGGCAGGTCCTCTGTACCTGGAAATTAGTGCCAGGCTCACACAAGTGTGTGTGTGTGTGTGTGTGTGTGTGTGTGTGTGTGTAAAGCATGTACCTCATGGTACAGTTGAGAAAATGGGGGCCTCAGATGAGGCTTTTGCCAGACACTGCCACGCCCATGGCTTACGCTTCCACAGCACGTGCCCCCAAGCATCCCACGGTGCAGGCGCTGTTACCACCTCTACCTTACAGTTGTGGAGCAGTGGCTCAGGGTGTAACCCAAAATCACACTGCAGGGTGAGATTTGAACCTGGGCAGTGGCTTCAGATCCTGAGCTGTTTCCTACTGCAAAAGAAGGAGGGAGGACTTCTACCCATAGCCAGAGGGGGAGGAATGGGCACAGGAACCGCTCCTGGGTGAAGTGGAGGGGGAAAGAGAAGGACTGAAGTGAAGACCACGTCGGGAGTGATGGGAGACCCCACAAAGGCCCCCTAGGAAGAGCCAGAGGTAAAAACGAGTGCCTCCTTGTCTGGAAGTCGAAGAGATGTCTTTGCCTGCTTGGGCTGCCACCACCACGTCCCACAGGCTAGGGGGCTTCGACAACAGAAATTTCTTTCTTTACAACTCTGGAGGCTGGAAGCCCGAGACTAAGGTGCTGGCAGGATTTGTTCCTTCCAAGGCCCCTCTCCTTGGCTCGCAAGTGGCTGTCTCCTCACTGCATCTTCACCCGGTCTTCCCTCTGTGCATGTCTTTATCCTGATATCTTTTTTTTTTTTTTTTTGGTAAGGACACAGTCACATTGGATTAGGGCCCACTCTAGTGACCTCATTCTAACTCAGTCCCCTCTTTAAAAGTCCTATCTCCAAATATAGTCACATTCTGGTGTATTGAAGGTGAGGACCTCAGCATATGCATCGGGGTGGGGGGACACGGTTCAGCCCAGAACAGAAGAGGACGGTGGGGATGCTCGCATGAAGGGGGAAGGCAGAATTCCCTTAGGAGGGGAAGGTGTCTCTCTATGGGACAAGGCTGACCTGGATCAGCCACTGGGGGAAGGACAAGAGGACAGTGGGCATCCTGGTATCCTGCCTGCCCCGGGGGGATGCTCACTCCGTGTTTGTTGAATGAACAGGGCAAGGCCAGCAGTGCTGAGGGCCCCAGGCCTGTAGCTGGTCTGAATACATAGAAGGACCACAGGGCGCTGCCATGTGCCAAACCAGGACACCAGAGTGAAGGTCTGAAGCTCACATGCAAGCAGCTTAGTTCCCCAGTAACCCCGAGGTGCTGATGAGAGAAAACAGAGCAGGGGGAACCCTCTCCCTCCATATTCCATCCCCCAAAACGTGTCCCTGGAGGTGGATGAGCAGGAAGGATTCCTGCCTGGCAGCCAGGCCCCTGCCTTGGGTCTACACCTGCTCTCCCTACTCCTTCCTTGCCCCATTGTCCCTACATCTTTGTCCTCGAGCCACTACTGCCCTATGTAAACCCCTATTCCCCATCTCAGGGGTGCCATCCCTTCTCTTTGAAGCTGAATGGATCAAACCTACCATTGGGTGGGGACATCTCTGGAAAGTCAGTGCCCCGACAAGCCCCACCCCTCTCAGAGGATACCTTCTCTCTCTCCCTTTCAGAACAAAGGACAGCCACCATGCAGCTCTTCCTCTTCTTGTGCCTGCTGCTTCTCAGCCCTCCGGGGGCCTCCCTCTACCGCCATCACTCCCGGGAGATGAAGTATAGAGTCAAGGACCTCCATGTAAGTGACATGGTGGCCCCCAGCAGCAGAAAGGACTTTACCTTTGACCTTTACAGGGCCTTGGCTGCCACTGCCCCCAGCCAGAACGTCTTCTTCTCCCCTGTGAGTGTCTCCATGAGCCTGGCCATGCTCTCCCTTGGGGCTGGGTCCAGCACCAAGACACAGATCCTGGAGGGCCTGGGCCTCAACCTGCAGGAAGGCTCAGAGGAGGAGCTACACAGAGGCTTCCAACAGCTCCTGCAGGAGCTCAACCAGCCCAGAGATGGCTTCCAGCTGAGCCTTGGCAACGCCCTGTTCACAGACCCAGTGGTGGACGTGCGGGACACCTTCATGAGTGCCATGAAGACGATGTACCTGGCAGACACTTTCCCCACTAACTTTGGGGACTCTGTGGGGGCCCTGAAACAGATCAATGACTATGTGGCAAAACAAACAAAGGGCAAGATTGTGGACTTGCTTAAGAACCTCGACAGCGACGCAGTCATGGTCATGGTGAATTACATCTTCTTTAAAGGTAAGGCCCTTGGGCCCAAACCTGCACCTGCTCTGGCTTTTCTGCTGCTCTTATCTAAAGAATACCCAGTTCCCTCACATACATAAAGGAGGGGGAGTAGATTAAATTCTTTCTGGTGCCTGTTGAGAAAAATTAAATGAACAAGCAGCCAGAAGAGGTAAGATGAGTGTCTTCTTGCTGTGGATGGGGTTAGTGAGCCTGGGATGCTGTTTCTTCCATGGAGGAAGAACAACTTGCTGTTTTGGGGCCACTGGGGACCTCTGAAGGCCCAGCTTCCATATGGGCTTTGAAGTATGAGCCCATTGTGGCCACCATGACAAAGACACCAACACCTCAGCCACTCAGGGCAGGACACGGACCCCAGAAGGGCTTAGAGGGCATTTCCCAGCTCCCCATATCCCGCAGATCCTGGAACCTCTGCCCTCATAGAGGCCAAAACTCCCTTACACAAATGCTTGTTCCTCTGAAATGCCTTCTCCCGACTCCTTGGCAAGAGCTGACCTCTGCTTGTTATCTCCCCTACTCTTCCTGTAAGCATCCCTGCTCCCATCTGCAGCTCCGGGCCACCAGGGGCCAGGAAGCAAGAGTGGATAGAGGGGGGAAGGGAGGAGAGGAGAGAGTGGGAAGGGGTCAGAAAAGAAGTGAATTGTTAACACCTCCCCTTCCTGTGGTCACAGATCGTATCTTTGGCCATTTGGGTGGCTTTAACAAAATACCATAAACTGGGTGGCTTAGCAACAACAAAAATTTATTTCTCATAGTTCTTGAGGCTGAGAGGTCCAGGATCAAGGCACCAGCAGATTCAGTGCCAGTTCCTTGATTCATGGATGGTGACTTCTTAATATGTCCTTGCTCGGTGGAAGGAGCAAGGCAGCTCTCTGGCGTCTTTTGTAAGGACATCAATCCTGTTCATGACAGATCCACCCCCATGACCTAATCACCTCCCAAAGACCCCCTGTCCTAACACCTCCATCTTGGGGGTTAGGTTTCAACATATGAACAATGGAACAAACACTGAGCCCACAGCAGTGAGTGTCGAACTTGGACTCTGAGGTTTTCTATCCCATGGTCTCCATTACATCAGACTGCTGAGGACAACTGTGAAATAAGCTAAGCAAGGTGTTGGGTGGGGTCTTCCTTTGATAACGATTAAGACGTTAGAAACAGGCTGGGCATGGTGGCTCACGTCTGTAATCCCAACACTTCAGGTGGCCGAGATGGGCAGATCACTTGAGGTCAGGAGTTTGAGACCAGCCTGGCCAACATAGTGAAACTCTATCTTTACTAAAAAATATACAGAAATTAGCCAGGCATGGTGGTGTGTGCCTGTAATTCCAGGTATTCAGGAAGCTGAGGCAGGAGAATTGCTTGAACCTGGGAGGTGGAGGTTATGGTGTGCTGAGATCGTGCTACTGCACTCCAGCCTGGGTGACAGAGGGAGACTTCATCTCAAAAATAAATAAATTAATTAATTAAAATAAAAAGAAGTTGGAAACAATCATTTATTGCATTTTGTTCAGAAGTTCCCATAGGAAGGTCAGAGAAGGATAATTGAAGACTTTCCAACGGGAAAAACCATTCATTTCCAGGACCATACTAACTTATCTCCAAAACGTAGATCAAAATATTGAGAAGAGAGTGGAAACAGAGAGATTCATCCAGATACCAGGTAGCAGTCACAGCCAGCCCATCTCTTTTACCCTCTTGACTAGGAGATTTGGCCTTGAGTAACATTAGAGGGTCAAAGAACATCAGGGGTCCAGGGCCTCTGCAGATGTGAAAACCAACCTCCTTTTCTTGCAAATGTGGAAGGAAAAGTCCCACAAGAAGTCCAAGAATGTACCCAAATGTTATAAAGGGACTTGTCTTGAAATTCAAGAGGTTGAACAGTCCCTGCTCTGAGGCTGCCGTAAAGATGGTCTCTGCTGGCTATCTTTACTGTCTTCACTCCTTTCGTTTGAAGCTGAGAATTTCTAATTCTTACACAAAAAATTCTTTTTCATTTTTTCCTTTTTTCACCTTTAGCTAAGTGGGAGACAAGTTTCAACCACAAAAACACTCAAGAGCAAGACTTCTATGTGACCTCGGAGACTGTGGTGCGGGTACCCATGATGAGCCATGAGGATCACTATCACTACTTCCTGGACCGGAACCTCTCCTGCAGGGTGGTGGGGGTCCCCTACCAAGGCAATGCCACAGCTTTGTTCATTCTCCCCAGCGAGGGAAAGATGCAGCAGGTGGAGAATGGACTGAGTGAGAAAACGCTGAGGAAGTGGTTTAAGATGTTCAGAAAGAGGTACTTTGAGACTACCCCAGGGCTGGCCTACACCCACACCAGCCTCAGGGAAACACACCTGTCCTGCCAGGGCCACACAGCACTGGTGGGAAGGACTTGCCCAGCCAAGGAGCCTCTAAACCCAGAGGCATCCTGTGACATACAGGTCCCAGGGGCCTAGCCCAGCTGGAGGGACAAGGGCTGGAAGCTGGGTTTCTTAGGGTGGTGCCAGAGTGGGCAAAGACCTCTAGGGCAGCCCATGTCCAGGTCCAGAGTAAAACAAGCCTCATCCTAGACAAGAGGTCAGAGGAGCTATAACCACCACCGTTCCTTGGGTTAAGGTGTTCCGTATTAAACAATCAAAACTAAGAATCCAGTACATTCTGAAGCCAAGGGGTGAAGCTCAGTGTGCCAATACCCTAGAACCTAAGAAAGCTCCTTTACCATTTCCAGGCAGCTCGAGCTTTACCTTCCCAAATTCTCCATTGAGGGCTCCTATCAGCTGGAGAAAGTCCTCCCCAAGCTAGGGATCAGTGATGTCTTCACATCCCATGCTGACCTGTCCGGCCTCAGCAACCACTCAAACATCCAGGTGTCTGAGGTGGGTCCAGAAGCTCCTGTGCATCTGCTTTCCAAGATCTATTCTATTCTCTTCTATCTTATTCTATTCTATTCTTTCTATTCGACTCTACCTCGCTCCATTCCACTCCATTTCATTCCACTCCACTCCACTCCATTTCACTCCACTCCACTCCACTCCACTCCACTCCACTCCACTCCACTCCACTCCACTCCACTCTATTCTATTCTATTCTATTCTATTCTATTCTATTCTATTCTATTCTATTCTTTTTTTAAATTGCATTTTAGGTTTTGGGGTACATGTGAAGAACATGTAAGATTGTTGCATAGGCACACACATGGCAGTGTGGTTTGCTGCCTTCCTCCCCATCACCCATATCTGGCATTTCTCCCCATGTTATCCCTCCCCAACTCTCCGCCCCCCACTGTTTCTTCCCTAGTTCCCTGCCACAGATCCCAGTGTGTGATGCTCCCCTCCCTGTGTCCATGTGTTCTTATTGTTCAACACCCACCTATGAGTGAGAACATGCAGTTATTGATTTTCTGTTCTTGTATCAGTTTGCTGAGAATGATGGTTTCCAGGTTCATCCATGTCCCTACAAAGGACATGAACACATCACTTTTTATGGCTGCATAGTATTCCATGGTGTACATGTGCCACATTTTCCCTGTCTCCTTCTCCCTCTCTCTCTCTTTTCCCACAAGAAGCAAACGTTTCATTTTGTGTCTTTTCCTTTATGTAATGGGAAATCATATCTACCACTGTTCCTTGGGTTAAGGAGTCCTTTATTAAACAATCAAAACTAAGAAGATATTTACTAGCTGAGTGATCTCCAAAAAACACTTGACTCTCTGAGCCTCCTTTCCCTCCTCTGTAAAACTGAAGAGCCATACCTTGCCTAAAGATGTCAAGAGAATTCAGCGATGACACATGTGATGTGACCTCCCAGCAGAGTGCTTGGGGCAGAGTAGCTGCTCCATTGTTCCATTTCATCCTTGCTCCATGGCTCAGTTGCACAGAAACTTAGAGGGTGATGCTAATAGGCAGAAGCTTTGCCATTTGCTATGATGGCTTCACCCACCCCTGGTGACCTGGTGATACCTGTTTCTCTCCTGCAGATGGTGCACAAAGCTATGGTGGAGGTGGATGAGTCTGGGACCAGAGCGGCAGCAGCCACTGGGACAATCTTCATGTTCAGGTCGGCCCACGTGGGTTCTCAGAGGCTAGTGTTCAACAGGCCCTTTCTGATGCTCATTGTGGAGAACAATATCCTCTTCCTCGGCAAAGTGAACCGCCCCTGAGTGGGGCTTCTTCTGAAATCTACAGGCCTCGGGTGGGACATGAAGGTGGGTGTGCTATGGCCCGTCCGTATGCTGGTAGCTAGTGATTTACACTGGTTTAGTTGACTAATGAGGCATTACAAACAATAAAATTACTAAATAAGATTGCTTCCACCCACACAACCACAAGATACAGGTGCCTTGGGGAAATTTGGAGAACATTCAGTCTTGCCCTCACAATTTATCAAGAAAGATTAGCACTGAGATCCAGAGAGGCTGGTTGACATGCTCAAGTTCACCAGCATGTTAGTGGAGGAGACAGGTCCAGAGTCCAGGCCCTTGATGCCCAGCTCAGTGCCACAAAGCTCAGGAGGAGGGTTCCAGTGGGCGAGGGCCACCAGGAAGCACACGTCCAAGCCTGGTCCCCCACCTATCAGCAACAGTAACTGTCAGTTCATCCTGCATGAGAAAAATACTGGGATGGGAGTCTGAAATGGGGCTACTCTTTTGGCCCTAACCTGCTGTGTGACATTGGGGCAACATTTTTTCTCTCTGGACCTCAGTTTCCCTCTGTATACAAGGATCAGACACTTGCTGCGATCCAAGGACTCCTGAAATCATATAGAAAGGCTGAGGTGTGCCCTGTCAATCATGGTTGATTTCAAAACACTCAAGAGCCATTCATCCTGTAAGACAAACATCTGGATATTAGGGTGGAAATGGCCCATTTGATGATTGATTATATCATCTTGTGGATATGGTTATAATCTTATGGGCCTGGATGGGAGTGGAAGAAGGGAAGCCTGTTGCAAAGAGTAGAGTATCAGTTGCAGGTGTCAATGACTAACTTTTTGAATTTTACATTGGCATTAACAATAAAGCATTTTGCAAACACTGGTTATAACTGTCTTTATGGAGGTAGCTCTGGGAATGGTGTCATTGAGAGCTTACTATGTTCCAGGCCAGGTGCCTGGCCCTTCACCTGGATCACATTTGCCCCTCATAGGACTCCTATGAAGAAAGGCATCACTGCTATTCCCATTTCACAGACGGGAAAGGCAAGGCTTGGAGTGGTTAGGTGGCTTACCCAGTCACACAGTTCCTAAGTGGTGCAGCCAGAATTTGGTGCGGGGAGTGTGGCCCAGAGCTATACAGTCAGTCCTGTGCTGTGCTGTGGAGGAGAGTTGACCAGCAGCAAAGCCTCATTCAGGGACATATCAAGTACCAGCTTCCCGCTGAGCCAGGTAAGTTCCCTCCCTCCCTCCACCAAGCACCACATGTTTCCTGCTCTGTGAAATGAAGATGATCAGACACTCAGTAACCAAATGAATGGGTGAGTGAGTCCTTTGCTGCTCCCAAGTCTGACCCACTGTGCGCCTGCCCACCCCATTCTGAACATTCTGAGCATGCTTCCATGAGGCTGTGCCCCCCTACCTCAGATTCTAGAGTCTGGATTGCATCAGAGATGAGTGCCCACTAGAGGTTACAAGGTCAGGACCCCAAGCCCTGTCCATTCCCCAAAGTACTGAGGCCCCAC
>NW_022436960.1:8780107-8793302 GCF_009761245.1 Sapajus apella | reverse complement strand
AACAGAAAAGTATAATAGATTGCATGTCTCTTGATGACGAGTGCTGCGGAATGAGGCTGTCATCTAGATGGAGCAGAGAAAGTGGAACATGGTGACATGTCAGCCAAGAGACCTGGCAGACACCACCTTGGCCGAGGGATCAAGGTTGACTTCGCCAGCTGTGAGCTGTGCTGACATCTTGCTGTCTTCTGGGTAGTATCATGAACCAGGTGCATCCTCTTGTCGGGATCTTCCCCAAATCCAGAACCTTAATCTAATCATGAGAAAACAACAGCCAATCCCAATTTCAGGGACATTTGGCAAAATACCCCATCAGTGCTACTTAAAAGTGTCGACGTCAGCTGGGCACAGTGGTTCAACCCTAGGTAATCCCAGCACTTTGGGAGGTCAAAGCTGGCAGATCATGAGGTCAAGACATCGAGACCATCCTGCACAGCATGATGAAACCCTGTCTCTACTAAAAACACAAAAATTAGGTGCATGATCAGTCGCTGCTACACTGGAAAGATGGTGGAGCAAGAGCAAAGAAAAATCCCTTTGGTTCCAGAAAACCTCCTGAAAAAGAGGAAGGCTTATCCAGCCCTCAAAGCCACTCAGGCAAAGCAGGCATTTTGGGCAAAGAAGGAACAGAAGAAAGGAAAAGGGCGCAGGTCTAAGCAACTAGAATCATTCCTACATGATTCCTGGCGGCAGACACGTGACAAGGTGCGTGTCAGATGACTGGAAGTGAAGCCTCACGGCTTGAAATTGCCAGATAAACATTCCTTGACCTTTGTCGAACACATCGAAAGGATTGATGGCGTGAATTTAGTGGTGCAGAGACCCAATACAAGACTTTGCCTAAAGAAAATTTTTAGGGGTGTCTTTGTAAAAGTCAGCGCCCAGAACCTAAAAATGCTGTGTAGAGTGGAACCTTATGTGATCCAAGGATTTCCAAACCTGAAGTCTGTCCGGGAACTCATTTTGAAATGTGGACAAGCCAAATTCAAGAATAAGACCATATATCTAACAGACAACACAGTGATTGAGGAGCATCTGGAGGAGTTTTGTGTCATTTGCGTGGAAGACCTCATTCATGAAATTGCCTTCCTGGGGAAGCATTTTCAGGAGATCTCATGATTCTTGTGCCCTTTCCACCTCTCAGTGGCCCATTATGCTACCAAAAATAGAGTGGGCTTCCTCAAAGAGATGGGCACACCTGGCTCTCAGGGTGAACGCATCAATCAGCTCATCCGCCAGCTGAACTAGACCCAGGTGAGGCAGGGCTGAAAACTGCCCTTGGGCTGACTGTGGATGGGCCATGCCTTGCCACTTTAGAAGTTCTTTTTTGCATTTACTGGTTTTTAAGAGTAACCTTGAGCTTGGGAGGAAAGGGCAGGCTGGTACAAGTAGATGGAGGCCTGCTGGGAGCAATGAATGCCTGATTAGGACGTGGGGCTATGCATAGCCTAGCAGTCATAGGCTTACAAATGTCGAGTAACTAAGAACAGTATCGCTGCTGTCATTTAGATGGAAATGAGGAAAGAATATTAATAACTGATTTCAAAAAGGACTTGAAGATGTGAAATCATCTATTTTGCTGAAGAAATCTTAACTCTTTTTGAAATTGCTTGTTATTCCTGTTATTACTCTAGGTGCCAAACTGCAATAAATTTTTATCAATGAAGTGGAAAAAAAAATTAGCCGGAAAGTTGGCGGGCGCCCCGTAATCCCATGTACTCAGGAGGCTGAGGCAGGAGAATTGCTTGAACCCGGGAGGCGGAGGTTGCAGTGAGCCGAGATACAGCGTCACTGTTCTCCATCCTGGGTGACAGAGCGAGACTCCGTCTCAAAAAAAAAAAGAAGTGTCGAGATCATGAAAGGCAAGGAAACTCTGGGAAATGGTGCCTGGCCGGAGGGATCTAAGCAGACATGGCGACTAAATGCCATGTAGACTCCTGGGACAGAAGAAGACATCAGTGGGAGAGCTGGTGACCCCCAAGGAAGTCCAGGCTGTCCCAATGTCTACTTCCTAGTTCTGAGGAACGTGCAGTGGTCACATGAGAGGTCCACGTTTACTTTAGGGAAAGCAAGGAGAGTGTATCTTGGACCTCTCAGAATTGCTTTTGTAACTTTTCTGTACATTCAAACTGTTTTAAAACCTTTTTTTTTTTCTTAAGAAAATGTTTCAAAAAGAAAAATAACCAAGCCGAGTTCTGAGGGACAAGCAGGAGTTGACACCGTGAGTCTCAAAAGTGGGTAAAGGGGCATGCACAAAATTGAGAGAGGGTGCCTGTGGCAGCATGCGGGGTGGGGGGGAAGGAGAGGATAGGGTGGGAGAGAACGAGAGGATAGTGTTGGAGGCGCATCCCTTCATTGGCCGTGAGGACACTGCATGGCGTGCGGAGGTGGGAGTGATAGTGATAATAACAGGCAGCACTTGGAGGCTGCATCCTGTGTGTCTGGCACTTGCCTAAGCCCTGTGTGCCCTCTGAGTTAATGCAGAGGTGAACCGAGAGGCACCTGGGGCAGGGGCTGGGGGAAAGGAAGCAGGTGACATCTCCGGTTCTCTCCAGCTTCTTTAGAGCAGGTTCACAGTACTGACCCTTCTCTGTCACCCTTCTCCAAGACCACCTTGGTGGGAGTGAGGGGTTCTAAGGTGACAACAGACACAGGAGCCACAGAAACAAGAGAGACACTCTGACTCCCGGGAGAACCTAGTATGGGCATCCATATGCCCTTTCTGATGGTGACTTTCTAGGCAGGCATGCAGAGTGCAGATAACTGGCTGCTCCCACACATGTGAGCACACACGCACACACACAGCCTCCTGCAGCACTGTGGCTTCTGGGTGGGTAACACAGCTACTGCCTTTGATTGCACTGGGGTGAGCACCCATTGTCTGCTGGGGTGGGGAGAGGGCAGGCACTTTCCCTGCGCGACCCCGTTTCAGCCTCTCAGTGCCCCGCGGAGGTGGTCCCTGTTGTCCCCACTGGACAGAGGAAGAACCTAAGAGTTAGAACCCCCAGCACAGTGTCTCCACTAAATAGAAGCCCGTTTCTCTCCCAGCCTCTCCCAGAGGGGCTGCTCTGAAGCGTGTGGGTTTGATCAGGATAATCAAGGTAAATGATCCTCATCTTGATCCATCACAAATGTTAGGGTACAAGGAGAGTGGGTGGAGTGTCTGCTGCCTGGTATCCTAAGCTGGGTGACTGCAAGCAGACATACACCTGTCCACCTCTCAGGCCACGCAGGGAGGATAAGTATCATTCGGTCAGTGTTACAGGGTTGTTGAAGGCTCAGAGAAGACCAGGCGACGGGCGACCTGCGACCTCCCTATAGCAGTGTTTCTCAAACTCTGATTAACGTCACTTGAGGAGCTTGTTAAAAATACGTATTCCTGGCCTTGATCAGATAAATCAGAATATTTGAGGCAGAGCCTCTAAGCTCTTCCTTGGTATTCAAATGCACACGGGTTTTTGATGCTTCACCACCTATAGTACAAGAGAGGGCAGGACTGTCCTGTTCAGTGCGCTGTGCACCAGATGCTCAGACCCCAGGAACTCCCTTACCACCCCTGCTCCCTGCAGTGCCACCCACCCAGCTTTCATGACAGAGGGTGGGCCTCAGACTCCTCCTAGAATAGGCCCAGAGGCTCCTTGCTATGTAGGCATCATTTCCTCCAATCGCTGCAGAGCACTCACCAGGTAACAAACACACACACCCAGGCGAGTTCCTCATGATTGTCCCCACGCTGATATCCCAGACTCTACAAGTCGTCAGCTGCTGCCTAGGACTCTCTAAGTCCTTGAGCTTGGAACCTCTACCACACACAAGCGCTGGGCACGCCCCGAAGGCAGGGAAGTGCTGATCACATACCCTCGGTGACGTGGGAATTCCAGATAATGAGTAACTTTTTAGCACAAGTACCCATGCCTCATGAATTTTGAGATATTTTTGTTTGCTAAATCTGACAATTCTACATGTAGGGAACAGGAATGATTGAGAAGCACCTACTCTAATGGCCAGAAGCTGACAGCCTTCCCCGTAGAGATGCGGGAAGTCCTGGGGAGAGCGGGAAAGGCCAGGCATGCCCTGACAGCGGGAGTGGGGCTTGGGTCAATGGAGGGTCAGTGCTATGAGGAAGGATCCTGGGAGGCTTCCTGCTACATAATGTGAGGACCGGAAGCATAAGAAAGGATTGACTTATCCATCGTTGTATCAAACTGAAGCCTGAGACAGAACATTCTGTGAGGTCGCCTTGTTCACTGCAGAGGAGCTGACTCACACGGTTTTGTCAAGGAAGTTGCAATCTGTGCCAGGCGTAGCCAGTCCAGCAGTAGCAAAGAGGCTTTTCTACTGCAGGTTGTTCCAGGACTCCTCTCCTTTTCTCCCCTGGCTGAAGGAGAGCCCTGCAGGGAGAGTCCCCCTCTAGGGAACTTTGCTCCTGGATGTCCCAGCTGCAGAGATTGGTGGGGCCAGTCCAGAAAGGGGGTCTTCTGGACCAGGGGAAGATGGGGTTGGGCCTCAGGCACTGGGAGGCCGGTGGGGGGTGCTTCAAACAGGCCAGTGACCTGAAGGACTCATATTCTTAAGGATATCCTGGTGGCCAAGTAGAAAACAGCCTGGTAGGGTGAGGGTGGAAGTGAGGACCCGCTCAGAGGTCACTGAGGGAGCAGCCAGACAGGTTGGGACCCAGATGGGCAGCAGAGGTGGACAGTAGGGACGTAGACCAGGAGACCCTGTCTCACGCTGGGGGCTCCGAGGGGAGGTAGAGGCTGAGCTAGGAGAAGAGGCACCACCCACTCACTTCCTGCTTGCAGAGTGACTAAGAGGAGCAAAAGAGCAAGTGAGGAAGTCAAGGGGGTTATTTGGGGGCAATGCTCCGTGTGAGGGTTGCTAAGGACAGGTGCCAAGGAGGAACCTGTGTCAAAATCCCAGGTCTGAATGTTAGTTACCAGAGGCCTCTGATAAAGACAGAGCCACAGGTAAAATGCAGCAGGCACGCCCCTTTGACCCTTTAAATCAGAAGCCTGTGTCCTGGTAAGGAGAGAAGTATGATCCATCACCCACACCGCCAGGACACAAGCCTATTATTTCTGATGCAAAACCCAGGCTTCTCCAGGGCTGGCACAGAGGACTGCCAAAGGAGTCAGAAGGCCTCCACCTTCCCCAGCTGGGCAACCTCAGAGGACGTCTCCTTATCTCTGGGGTCACCGTGTCTCCATGGCCTGGCTGGACACAGGTCATCTGGAAGTGGAGCTGTGCATTTGCAGGGAAGGTACGAGGGTGGGCATTGAAGCCAGCCTGCCTGGTTCAAAATCCCATCTCAACTTGGCACTTACCAGCAGAAGTGGTGTGGCCTTGGGAATTAGCTTCGCCTCTCTGTACTTCCATTTCCTCATACCTAAAATAGAGGGAGTAATGGGACCGGCTCAGTGGATATTCGTAGGGATTCCATGTGCTCTTATGCATAAAGAGCAGAGCAGCTAAGATAACCACCATCTATGTCACTGGGTCTCTGGGGATGAGGGAAGGAGACACAGATTTGCTTAAGTACAATGAAGCGGGGGAGGGTAGTAAGGCATCAGCCATGTGGCACACATTGTACTATGAGACTGACTGGTTTTCTTACATCATTCTCAAATTTCCTTCCCTATCTGCTTCCCATGGTTCCCGAGAGTCAAGAGGATGGGAGTTGTGGAATGTGTTAATCATCTACTGCTGCATAGTCAATCAACCCGTGATTATCTCAGGGAGCTCCTGAAGGTCAGGAATTATCCTCAGGATAATTCTTTCCTCAGGAGAGAGAGAGGAAAGAGAGAGACAGAGAGAGTGAGGGAGAGAGAGCGGGACAAAGAGAGAGAACCCTTCAGGAGAGGCTGAGCTGAGTGGTCCCAGCTCCAGGTCTCTCATGAGCTTGCTGTCAAGCTGTTGGTCAGGGAAATCCCAGAAGACTCACTCACGAGGCCATAGGTAGAAATTCTCAGTTCCTTGCCATGCGGACTATTCACAGAGCTGCTTGAATGTGACTTAGAGAGAGAGAGAGAGAGAGAGAAAGAGTAGAGGTTTGTTTGTTTAATGTCTTGGGATCAAGAGAGGCTATAGAGAGAAAGCACAAAAGAGAGACAGAGGAAAGAGAAAGACAGAGAGAGTGAGGGAGACAGAGGGGGACACAGAGAGAGAACCCATGAGTAGAAGCAGCAGTCTTTTTATAACGCAATCTCAGAAATGACACCCCGCCCCTTCTGCCTTAGAAGGAAGTCACTAAGTCCAGCCCAATGCGAGGGGAGGTAATTAAGCTCTATCTCTTCCCTGAAATGGTATCAGACATTTGTGGACACATCTGTAAAATGACCAGAGTGTTAGAACCTCTGAATCCACAAAGTAATTGCTCTCATAGTAGATTATAAATGTTTTAAAAAATAGATGGACTAGCTGAATGAATAAATGAATGAGAAAGTGAGTAGGATATTTCTGTCTCATTTCACGCACAGGAAAGGCACTGAGGCTCAGAACCCTTAGGACATGTGTGAGGTCGTCCAGGCAGTAAGGGGTGGGGGCTGGGCTGGTTTGCCAGAATTCTGAGATGCAGCGTGCAGCGTGCAGCCTGCAGCAGTTCTGAAATGGAAGCCGGGGATGGCAAGCTACAGCAGCCACTCCCTCCCCGCCCCCAGGAGAACAGACACACTGAACAGAGTCAGGAGTTCTCCATGCTCTCACCAAGCCCTTTGCAGGCGTCTCCAATCCACACAGGGACAGCTGAGGGTCTACCTGTGCTGAAAGAAATTGGCAAATCCTGCCTCACTTCGGCGGCCAGTATCTCCCCCAGTAGCCACCAAATCAACACCAACCCAGCCGGAGTGCAGCATGGGTGTTGGGCAAAAACAGGCTATTTTTTTTTTTTTTTTTGAGATGGAGTTTCACTCTTGTTGCCCAGGTTGCAGTGGCAGTGGCGCAATCTCGGCTCGCCACAACCTCTGCCTCCCGAGTTCAAGCGATTCTCCTGCCTCAGTCTCCTGAGTAGCTGGGATTACGGGCGTGCACCACCATGCCTGGCTAATTTTTGTATTTTTGTAGAGATGGGGTTTCTCCATGTTGGTCAGGCTGATCTCGAACTCCTGATCTCAGGTGATCCGCCCACCTCAGCATCCCAAAGTCCTGGGATTACAAGCATGGGCCACTGTGCCTGGTGACTCCATCCTTTTCTGACAGAGACCAGAGTCCTCTGTCTGTCACAGAGAAGGCTGGGCCTTCTCAGGGTTCTTTAGAACTGCTGGAGTCAGTCAGTATCTATTTCTCCTTCCTAATAATTTTTTTTTTTTTGAGTTGGAGTTTCGCTCTTGTCGCCCAGTCTGGAGTACAGTGGAGCAATCTCAGCTCACTGCAACCTCTGCCTCCTGGGTTCAAGTGATTCTCCTGCCTCAGCCTCCCAAGTATCTGGGATTACAGGTGCCCACCACCACACCTGGCTAATTTTTGTGTTTTTAGTAGAGGCAAGGTTTCACCATGTTGGCCAGGCTGCTCTCAAACTCTTGACCTCAGGTGATCCACTTGCCTTGGCCTTCCAAATTGCTAGGATTACAGGCATGAGCCACTGAGGTCAGCCTCCTAAGAATTATTAAATCAGCTACAGTTGACAAAAGAAGTTCAGAGAGATAAAGTAATTGGCCTAAAGTCACCCAGCAAGTGGATGTGGCAGAGGCATGGTGCAAAAGAAGCCCTGTGGGTGACGCCCTTTGGATGGCCCCTGCCTCTCTGGAAGGCAGCGGTCCTGTTTTCTCTCTGCCTCACCTTCCCATGCAGGCAGGCAGACTTGTGTTTGGGCTCCTGCTGGTCCCTCCAGTTAGGCCCCAGAAGCACTCTCTTCCCTATCTGCAGTCCCGGACCGTGTGTGGACACTACTCATTTCCTGGGGTGTTCCTAACCCCACTGCACCAAGTCAGCATTTCGGAATCTAGAGTGGCAGCACAGAGGCAATAGCTGTGAAAACTACAAGCAGCACCACAGTGTTCAAGCTTGCAGAATCCCGGGGTCTGATGGACTCTCTATGTACCAAGGTGACTCCAATCCAGGGACAGTGAAAGTCATTATTCCTTGGACTGAGCATCTGGTTGTCCCAGGTCCCTGGCTGAGCATTTGATGTGAATCTTTCGTCTCTTTACCTTTAAGAGGGGCACTACAGCCACCTCACGCAGGCCCCAAAGGCCAGTGCCACCCACTGCCTCTGCTCTCTCCACTCCTGCATTCCACCAGATTCCTTGACCTTCAGAAATAGTCTCCTGGAGGCCGGGCATGGTGGCTCATGCCTACAATCCCAGCACTTTGGGAGGCTGAAGGGGGCAGAGACCACCTGAGGTCAAAAGTTTGAGACCAGCCTGGCCAATACGATGAAACCTTGTCTCTACAAAAAATACAAAAATCAATCGGGCATGGTGGCGGGTGCCTGTAATCCCAGCTACTCAGGAGGCGGAGGCAGGAGAAACGCTTGAGCCTGGGAGGCAGAGATTGCAGTGAACTGATTTCATGCCACTGCACCCCAGCCTGGGTAGCAGAGTGAAACTCCATCTCAAAAAAAAAAAAAAAAAAAAAAAGGATAAAGAAAAGAATAGTCCCTTGGAGACCCTGGCCCTGACCTCCCCCTCAAGCCGGAGTGAACCTTTGTCTCACCATGGGCTGACCCTCTGGGTCCATTTTAAGTCAGAGGAACATGCCCATCCACAGTCAAAGGAGAGGTGTGGACAAAGTCTGCATGCAGCTGAGACCTGAATCAGTAAAGAAATCTTTCCCTACACAGATCCACAGACAACCAAGCCTTAAAAAGGCATCGACCCTAAAGTCGATGAAAGTGAAATTGTCACTTTCTCTCCTATGTCCAAGAATGGAAATGTCTTTCTTCATTTTTAAAGAAAGAGCAGGGAGCGGCGGTGAGAGTCTGGATTTGGCATTGGATTGGTCTCCCCTAAGCGCCAACAGCTCCAGCATTTGGCAGCTGGGGGTACTTGGGCAAATCACATGATTGGACATTGGAAGCTTTTTCCTCCTTTCTAACTCCCCTACTGGAGGTTGGCACAGAACAAAGTTTGGTCAGAAAACTTAGGATAAAAGAAGGGGCAGAGACCAGGTGATGTGGCTCACGCCTGTAGTCCCAGCACTTTGGGAGGCCAAGGTGGGTGGATCAATTGAGCCCGGGTGTTCAAGACCAGCCTGGGCAATATGGTGAAACCATGTCTCTGCAAAAAATTACAAAAATTAGCTGGGCATGATGGTGTGCACCTGTAATCCTGACTACTCGGGAGGCTGAGGTGGGAGGATCACTTTAGCCCAGGATGTCGAAGCTGCAAGTAAGGTGAGATTGCACCGCTGCACTCCAGTTTGGGCTACAGAGTGAGACAGTGTCTCAAAAAAAAAAAACAGATTTTTTTCAACATTATCAAAGATGGGAGCTATGCAAAGACATGAGATTGGATGGAGGTTAAGACTTAGTCAGTTCAGCTGTAAAGAAATTGGTGCTCTTCTGAGGCTGGAGAACCTGAGAACTCCCAGGTAATGTCTTGAGGCAGGATGACCAGTCATCCCCGATGTCCACTCTCTCTGTCTCTCATAGCAATGGAACTCCAAATTCTTAGCTGGGAGGTGGCTCCCTAGCATCTTGACTGTACCCCACAGCCTCTGTAGCTAGGCGTGGCCATGGAGCAAACCTGCGGCCAACAGAACACAAGTGGAAATGACAGGTGATGTTTAAGGCATTCCTTTCCAAAGAGGGTGTGCCCTTCCCTTCCCCTGAGACCCTTTCTATGGGCTGGAAGGTGGACATAGCAGTGAGCCTTCTTAGCCCAGACAAGCAGGCATCATGGAGGGGCGGCCGAGCAACCAGGCAGGAGGACGTGGATTCTGACAACATGGAGCCGCCATGTCAACCCACTGCCTCCACCTGGACCTGCGCGAGAGGGCACTGAACTTCAGTCTCATTTCAGCCATGATTCTGTAGGATTCTGTGTAACTTAAACATAGGTACTGGCCAGGTACAGGGGCTCACACCCATAATCCCAGCACTTTGGGAGGCTGAGGCGGGAGGATCCCTTGAGGCCAGGATTTCAAGACCAGCCTGGGCAACACAGTGAAACCCTGTCTCTACAAAGAATAAAAATTTAAAAATTAACCAGTCGAAGTGTTGTGTGCCTGTGGTCCTGGCTACTCAGAAGGCTGAGGCGGCAAGATACCTGGAGTCCAGGATTCGGAGTCTTCAGTGAGCAATGAGCAATGATTGTGCCACTACACTCCAGCCTGAGTGACAAAGTGGGACCTCCCTTCTCTCTCTCTCTCTTTCTTTCTATATATATATACACACACACACACACACACACACACACACACACACACACGTATACATAGAGAGATAAATATATATATATATGTACACGCTGGGCACGGTGGCTCATGCCTGTAATCCCAGTACTTTGGAAGGCCGAGGCAGGTGGATCACAAGGTTAGGAGTTTGAGACCAGTCTGGCCAACATGTGAAACCCCCTCTCTACTATAAATACAAAAATTAGCTGGGCATGGTGGTGGGCACCTATAATCCCAGCTACTCGGGAAGCAGAGGCAGGAAAATTGCTTTAACCCTGGAGGCAGAGGTTGCAGTGAGCTGAGATTGTGCCATTGCACTCCAGCCTGGGCAACAGGGAGAGGCTTCATCTCAAAATTAAAAAATAAATAAATAAAGATACACACACACACACACACACACACACACACACACACACACTCAATTCTGAAACTTGGAGCCCGAAAGGCATTTAAGGAAGATGGGACTAAACAGTTACTAGTCACCTTAGTGCCACACAGTCAACAGATATGGCAGTCCTCTAAAGATACAGCACTATCACAACAGACAAACTAAAAACATTCATATGATTTCATTTCATCTTGATTACCACTCTGTCAGGGAAATATTACCTTGCATGTTAGACACTAGGAGATGAAGCTGTAGAGATTTCCCATGATGTGTTTGAAGTGAGTCAGTCGGTGAGTCAGACATCCGTGATTCAAGCCCGGTTGGCTCATGTCAGAGCTAGAACCTCTCCGTGGGTCTGGTGGCCTCCAAAGCACGCCCTTTAGCCTGTCAGGGTCTGTCATGGATGGGGACTGTGACCACGAGGAATCAAGAAGAAGGACTTTTTTTTTTTTTTTTGAGACAGAGTGTCCCTCTGTCACCCAGGCTATAGTACAGTGGCGTGATCTTGGCTCACTGGAACCTCTGCCTCCTGGGTTCAAGTGATTCTCCTGCCTCAGCCTCCCAAGTAGCTGGGATTATAGGAGTGCACCATCATGCCCAGCTAATTTTTTTGTTGTTGTTGTTTGTATTTTTAGTAGAGACTGGGTTTTGCTGTGTTGGTCAAGCTGGTCACAAACTCCTGATCTCAGGTGATCTGCCCACCTCAGCCTCCCAAGGTGCTGGGATTACCAGCATGAGCCACCACTGCCGGCCAAGATTGTTATCTTTTTGAAGAGCCAAAGAAAGACCCCGGACTAGCTAAGAGAAAGGCCCAAGGAGACCTGAAGGTCAGGGAGGACGGACAACCAGTTGTTGGCAAGAACCAGTGGCAGAGGCTCAGCGGGACACAGGCCAAGGCTGAGGAGGCCCCAACAGAGAAGCAGAGCCTAGGACAAGGGGTTCCTCACAACACCTGTGCTCCCCGAAAGCTCCCTTCCCGCCCCCATTCTAGGTGCAACTCTGGAATGGGGGCCCTGACACAAACCCCTACTCCCTGGGTTGGTGAAGGAACACCCAAAATGCAAATGATCTGCAGAAAAATAGAGTCCTGTATTTTTAAAACATATCTAGGATTGTATATGGACATTAACATCACACTGACACACACACAGAGACACCAAAGAAAAGTGCCTTAGAAATACACCAAAATGTGGCTGGATACTGTGGCTCACACCTGTAATCCCAGCAATTTGGGAAGCTGAGACAGGTGGATCACGAGGTCAGGAGTTCGAGACCAGCCTGGCCAATATGGTGAAACCCTGTCCCTACTAAAAATACAAAAATTAGCTGGATGTGGTGGCACTCAACTTAGTCCCAGCTACTCAGGAGGCTGAGGCAGGAGAATTGTTTGAACAAGGAGGCTGAGGTTGCAGTGAGCTAAGATTATGCCACTGCACTCCAGCCTGGGCATCAGAGCAAGACTCCATCACAAAATAAAAATAAATAAAAAAGTAATACACCAGATGCTAGCTGGGGTCTTCTCCAGGTAGTAAATTGCTGGGGGATATTTTGCAAAGTCCTTCTTTATATTTTCTGACTTTTTCCAAGTTCTTCAATGAGTATTTAATAAACAGATTTAAAATTAACATGGCAAAGGGTATTTTGTGTGTTTGTTTTACCTTCTAAGGAAGAGATTAGAGCTATCCCTATAACCAGGTTACTTGAGTGGATGTAACAAGTCCATGTGGCTACAAATGATCATCTGGCCATTTCCAGTCTGAAAACAGAACACTTGGTTGTCCTGGCCAGTGTTTCCCAAGCAGGGGGAGGAGTTCTTTGCTGGAATAAATAAGCCTTAGCATTCATGAGAATCAGCTACTCCAGACAGACAGCTTTGGAATCACCAGCTCTATCCAACTCCCTGAGACAGGTAATCCATGATGCTTTTCATCCTGAGAGCGGAGGAATCCATTTTTCTAAGCCTTGTAGGTGGCAGCCTGGAGCGTGTGGAGTGTGTGGTGAGTGGATGCCAGGAGGAGGTGTGCCCAGGGCACTGGGTTGGGGCCAGGGGACTGTTGTGATTCCCTGTGCCTTTTTAAGAGGCGTCCTCTCTGGGTCTGAGTTTTCACAGCTGTAAAGGGCGGAGGTGCCCTGGGGCCTCTATGGTCATTTCTGCCTTGATACTTACAGATTCCTATTCGAGTCAGCTGTGCATCTTCAGCTGTGCAGCTGACCCTCGGGGGAAGAGGTGCTGTCCCCTTGCCTGGCGCAGGGTGCAGCTCTCAGAACATGTGGCACATGTGATTGCTGCAGCAGGTTCCTGTGAGCAGCGGCCGCAGGCCCCACAGTGATTTCAGGGTCTCCATGGGGCTGCCTCGGGAGCTCCACTTCCCCACGAGGCCTCCTGGCCAAGTCCACAGATGGGCTGTGCCTCTGTCCACACACTGAAGAGACAAACTGCTGGGAAACAGCCAGTGCTCCAACTTGCCCAAGCAGAAA
>NW_022436960.1:8705258-8780097 GCF_009761245.1 Sapajus apella | reverse complement strand
ACCAGGCAGGATGAGGGTGGCAAGGGCACAGGTGGGGTCTCTCTGGGGAGGTGACCATTGAGCAGACACTGAGTGAAGGGAGGAGGTGAGCTGCGGAGGGGGTGAGAGCGAGGCTGCTCTGGGCAGCCAACGGCAAGTGCACAGGTCCTGAGCGGGAAGAAACGTGGTACGTTCTAGACTGGCAAGAAGGCCAGGATGGTTGGAGCAGGGGGAGGAAGGGAAGGATGGTCAGAAGGGGGTCAGAGGCCAGGTGCGGTGGCTCACAGCTGTAATTCCAGCACTTCCAGCCGATCACCTGAGGTCAGAAGTTTGAGGCCAACCTGGACAACATGGTGAAGCTCTGTCTCTACTAAAAGTACAAAAAAAAATTAGCTGGTTGTGGTGGCACATGTCTGTAATCCCAGCTGCTTCGGAAGCTGAGGCAGGGAAATCGCTTGAACCTGGGAGGCAGAGGTTGCATTGAGCCTAGATAATGCCACTGCATTCTAGCCTATATGACAGAGCAAGAACCTGTTCCCCCTCAAAAACAAACAAACAAACAAACAAACAAAAAGGAGCAGGTGAGAAAGGCTAGAGGGCCCTGTCCTGTAGGACCTCCTAAGGTGTGGTGAGAAACACTGAATTTCTCTTAGTTGCTATAGGGCCATTGTAAGCCTCCAGCAGGAAGTGAAAACACCTGATTTACCTTTTAAAAGGCTCCCTAAGCGGGGCCGAGGACCAGCTCAGACCCTTGGCAAATGGATTCCAGGCTCCATGCAGGCCTGCTGAGTCAGACTGGAAGGGAGGCCCCAAGTCCGCTGCCACTCCTGCGGCTCTGCGCCAGGTCCTGGGCTGAGTGTGCTCCCTGCATTATTGCTTTCAATTTCTGTAACCTTGTGATGTGGGGATTCTTAGCAGCATCCCACAGAGTGGAAGCCAAGGTCCTGAGAGACAAAGCCACTTGCCTAAGGTCCCTGGGCTGATATGAGCAGAACCCTGGACTCCTCTCTGTACCATGAGGCGCCTCCCACCCCTCGCCTCCTCACAAGCTTCCTGCAAATCTAAGACCAGGGATAAGAAGTGGGGCTCAGACGGGCTAAGCGAATTGCCCAAGGTCACCGATCTGGGATCTGGTATGGCAGGATTCATAGAAGGGTCCTCTGAATGCCTCTACTTGAATGCCTCCAGTAACAGGGAACTCATCACCTTCTCCATTTTAATGATACTGGAAGAGCTTGTTTTTAAAGACTTTTTCAAACTTAATGTGCATATAAACTCTCTAGAGAGTTTTCTTAAAATGCAGTATCTCGTACCTACCCTAAGTGATTCTGATTTCAGTTGATGGGTAGGTCCAAGACCCACGACCTCGCATGTGAAGAAGCTCACCTCCCTTCCCCACACAGGTGATTCTGCTAACAGAAGGCTATGAGTTCCCCATGAGGAGGGGCTCTGACTTGGTCCAGAGATCCTCCCTGTCTGTTTGTGAGCAGGAAGCTGAGGGGTGGGGAGGAGGAGATGGGAAAGGAACCCCCAGGAGAGGCAAGGGGAGCCTTGAAGTATCTGTGGGGTGCTTGGCACAGAGCAGCAGCCACTTTGTGAATGTCACACATTATCATTATCATTAATGTTTGAAATTGATGTTGTCTTCTTTGTCAAGCTGCTTTCAGACCAAGGACCCCAGAGGATATGGACTCCCCTCAGTGGTGACCGCTAGTCCCTGTGCTCATGGCTAGGGCTCATTTTGCAGCCCTGGTTGACCAAGAAGCTTCTGATCTTATCCATTTTGGCCCCAAGGACAACAGCCCTGGGCCTGCCCTACCACAAAATCTCTGTGAGCAACATAGACTTTGCCTTCAACCTCTGCAGACAGTTGGCTTTAAACGACTCTGGAGAGAACATTCTCTTCTCCCCAGCAAGCATCTCCCTGGCCTTGGCCATGCTTTCTCTTGGGGCCCCAGTGGCCGGCAGGACCCAACTCCTGGAAGGTCTGGGGTTCAACTTCACTGTGGTGTCTGAGGCGGAGATCCAGGAGGGCTTCTGGGATCTGCTGCTCAGGCTCCCAGGGCAGGGTCCCTGGCTCCTCCTGACCACGGCCCAGCGCAGGTTCACTGGCCTGGGCTCAGGGATCAACCAGAGTCTGGAGGAGGCCCCAAAACACATTGACGAATACATAGAGAAGCAGACCCAGGGGAAATTCGGGGCCTGGAAGAAGGACCTTGGCAGTGAAACTGCAGCGGTTCCAGTGAATCACATGCTCCTCAGAGGTAAGAGGGTGTGTGCCCCATGCAAATCTCCTTCCCAGACTCCCAGAACCCAGGCTCCAACCACACTCTAGCCCCACCCCTCACAGCATCTGGAAAGTGCCCCTCTGGACTTGGATAAAGATGACACTCAGTGAGTGTCTGCCCCTGAATCCTTGATGCCTCTACTGGAATGCCTCCCGTAACAGGCGACTCATCACCTTCTCCATTTTAATGATACTTGAAGAGTTTGTTTTTAAAGCCTTTTTCAAACTTAATGTGCATATGAACTCTCCAAAGAGTTTGCTTAAAATGCAGGTACCTTGTACCTATCCTAAGTGATTCTGTTTTCCGTGGTTGGGTAAGTCCAAGACACAGGACCTTGCATTTGAAGAAGCTCACCTCCCTTCCCCACACAGGTGATTCTGCTAATGGAAGGCTATGACCTCCCATTTGAGTGACCCTAGAAGCCACCACTCTATTAAGGAAGATGAATTTCCTTCCTCTGGCAGGCCTTAGGAGGCATGAATCAGAGCAGGAAGAGTCGTGAAGCAGGGAGGCCCTAAATTTTTTCCAAGAGAGCAAACAGGCCACATGGCGCCACCCCTGTGTGTGTTTAAACAATACGGTCATGACACAAAATTCACGGCTGTTAATTTCTGGCTTAGTTTAAGAGTCAGTCCATACTGATGTCATGGTGGCCATCTGGGGGCAGGCAGGGGACGGTGTTGTTATCCCGTTGTTTTCATTCAGGACTCACGAGGTGAACTCGTCCTCACATTTGTATAGTGCTCTGTGGGTCTCCAAGTGTGTGTACCCCACAATCTCCCTTGACTCTCTCGCTTGGGTGAAGTACATCAGGCTTATCTTAGCAAATATGCCGAAGATCAATGTTCCCATTTTACAGATGAGAAAACAGATTTTTTTAAAAGAAAAAAATGTCCTTGAGCCAGTGGGCATCACTCAAATATGCGTCTATGACTATTGAAGGTGTGTATTTGTAAACATGCTTACACACATATACACACATACATATTGAGTAGGTAGTTCTTATTCACATGCCAGCTCTGTGCATATTTACCTTCTAATTCTCATCACAACCCAACAAGGTAGATATTATCACGTCCACTTGAAAGGTGAGAAAACGGATACAAAGTCGGGAAACTCACCCTAGATTTCAAAGCCAGGCAGAGCCCAGCCTTCAAATCCACACCTACCTTCAAGAAGCTTGTGCCACAGTGATATGTTTTTTCTTAAAAATTAACCGCCTCCAGGAGAGATTAAGGGGATGAGAGCGCATTGGCGTTTGTGTGATTATAATCTTATTATCCTTTTGTAATAGCATCAAATATTGATCATTTTCAAATGAGGAGACGGAGGCTCAGGGAGGCTGAGGGCTCAGGCCCCAGGGCCACACAGGTAGTAAGGGCCCGACCTCTCAGGAGTGAGTTATTGAGTGGGGCTTGGCTTCCTGAGTGTGGACTCCAAGATCCCAGCATCCAAGCTGCTTTCCCCAATCCCACAAGCTGCCAGAAGGGTGACCCCAAGCCCGTTCGCAGTTCTCTGTGAGGATGACATCCATGTTGCTCTTCCCCTCAGCTGAGTGGACGAAGCCCTTTGACTCAGCTGCCACCAACCCAAAGGAGTTCTTTGTACATGAGCACAGGGTTGTGTGGGTGCCCATGATGAAGGAAAAGGCCGGCCACCACTTCCTGCACGACCCTGAGCTGCAGTGCTCTGTGCTGCAGATGGACCATGCTGGGAACACCACCAGCTTCTTCATCTTCCCCAACAGGGGCAAGGTGAGGCAGTTGGAAGATACTCTACTGCCTGAAACCCTGGTTAAGTGGGACAGTCTGCTCAGGACCAGGTAGCCTGCACACAGCAGAGCCCCATGGAGGCCGGGCCCTGCCATCTCCTCATCCACTGTAAAGTGTCCCCAGGGCACAGTCACCCCAAGGGCACAGTCACCCTAGGGCACTGTCATGTCTAAGGCACTGTCACCCCAGAGCACTGTTATGTCTAAGGTACTGTCACCCCAGGGCACTATCATCCCCCAGGATGCTGTCACCCCCAGTGCAATGTCACCCCCAGGCACAGTTGCCCCAGGACACTATCCCTACTCAGAACACTGTCACCCCCCAGGGCAATGTCACCCCAGGGCACTGGCACTGTCACCCCCCAAGGCACTGTCACCCCCAGGGCACTGGCACTGTCACCCCCTCCAAGGCACTGTCACCCCCAGGGCACTGGCACTGTCACCCCCAGGACACTGTCACCCCAGGGCACTGGCACTGTCACCCCCCAGGACACTGTCACCCCAGGACACTGCTCCTACCCAGAACACTGTCACTCCCAGGGCACTGTCATCCCCCAGGTGCTGTTACCCCCAGGACACTCTCAATTCCAAGACACTGTCATCCCTTAGGATATTGTCACCCTCCCAGAGTACTGTCACACCCAGAACACTGTCATTCCCCAGGGCACTGTTATTTCCAGGACACTGTCAGCCTGCAGGTATTGTCACCCCTCCAAGACACTGTTGCTCCCAGGACACTATCATCCCCCACCCACGGCATCATCACCTCCAAAACACATTGTCATCGCACGCTCACTGCAGGGACACAGTCACCCCCCAAGGATGCTGTCACCCCCATGGTATTGTCACCCCTCTGGGCTCTGTCACCTTCCAGGACACTGTCACTGGCCTCCTTGAAGATATCAGTTTGGGTCCTGGGGAGGAAGGGCTGGAGAGAGCACTGGCCCAGGAGTCTGGAGGCTGGTCCCAGTCCCTGCTCTGCTGCAGACACCGTGACCTGTCATGAGCTCCCTGGGCCTCTCACGCTGTTTAAGAGCCTGATGCTCTGGCCTGTCCCATTCTCAGCCTTCCTCCTCTGCCTTGCTTTCTGTGTTCCCAATCCTTTAGTGCTTGTTCCTGGAACCCACTGAGCTCCCTGCAGTTCCTTGCATTTGCCAGGCTATTCCTCAGCCCTGGGCTTTTGTGTGTGTAAATTCTCATCCTGGCGTGCCCTTTTTTGACCCAGTCCTCTTTGGGATTCTTATTTATTCATGGCATGGCAAAGCTATCACTTGCTCTGTGAAGGCTTGATGGGTTGACAGAACAGGCAAGGTGTGCCCTCTCTGGGTTCCTGGGAGTATCATCGTATCACCTGCTATTATCACATGGGAATAACAGTGTCTTCCTCATAGGGCTTCTGTGTCACTGTACCTACAACCCCCTTTCCACACTGAAGTGAATTGGGGGTGGTATGCCATTTAGGAATCTCATGCCCTTGCCTACGCCTATGTCCTAAATGGTTTTGCCTAGATTTTTTTCTAGGGTTTTTATGGTGTTAGGTCTTATGTTTAAGTCTTTAATCCATCTGGAGTTAATTTTAGTGTAAGGTGTCAGGAAGGGGTCCAGTTTCTACTTTCTGCACATGGCTAGCCAGTTTTCCGGACACTATTTATTAAACAGGGAATCCTTTCCCCATTGCTTGTTTTTGTCAGGTTTGTCAAAGATCAGATGGTTGTAGATATGTTGTGTTGCCTCTGAGACCTCTGTTCTGTTCCATTGGTCTGTATCTCTGTTTTGGTACCAGTACCATGCTGTTTTGATTACTGTAGCCTTGTAGTATAGTTTGAAGTCTGGTAGTGTGATGCCTCCCGCTTTGTTTTTTTTTGCTTAGAATTGACTTGGCTCTGCAGACTGTCTTTTTGTTCCATATGAAGTTTAAGGTGTTTTTTTCCAGTTCTGCGAAGAAGGTCATTGGTAGCTTGATGGGGATAGCGTTGAATCTGTAAATTACTTTGGGCAGTGTGGCCATTTTCACGATATTGATTCTTCCTAACCAGGAACATAGAATGTTTTTCCATCTGTTTGTGTCCTCTCTTATTTCGTTGAGCAGTGTCTTGTAGTTCTCCTTGAAGAGGTCCTTTACAACCAAAACACCGAGGACTTCATGACCAAAACACGAAAAGCATTGGCAACAAAAGCCAAAATAGACAAATGGAACCTAATCAAACTCCACAGCTTCTGCATGGCAAAAGAAACAGTCATTAGAGTGAATCGGCAACCAACAGAATGAGAAAAAATTTTTTTGCAGTTTACCCATCTGACAAAGGGCTGATATCCAGAATTTACAAAGAACTAAAACAGATTTACAAGAAAAAAACTAACAAGCCCATTCAAAAGTGGGCAAAGGATATGAACAGACACTTTACAAAAGAAGACATACATGAGGCCAACAAGCATATGAAAAAATGCTCATCATCACTGGTCATCAGAGAAATGCAAATCAAAACTGCATTGAGATACCATCTCACGCCAGTTAGAGTGGCGATCATTAAAAAATCTGGAGACAACAGATGCTGGAGAGGATATGAAGAAATAGGAACACTTTTGCACTATTGGTGGGAGTGTAAATTAGTTCAACCACTGTGGAAGACAGTGTGGCGATTCCTCAAGGACATAGAAGTAGAAATTCCATTTGACCCAGCAATCCCATTACTGGGTATATATCCAAAGGATTATAAATCATTCTACTATAAGGACACGAGCACACGAATGTTCATTGCAGCACTGTTTACAATAGCAAAGACCTGGAACCAACCCAAATGCCCATCGATGATAGACTGGACAGAGAAAATGTGGCACATATACACCATGGAATATTATGCAGCCATAAAAAACGATGAGTTTGTGTCCTTTGTAGGGACATGGATGAACCTGGAAACCATCATTCTCAGCAAACTGACACAAGGGCAGAAAATCAAACACCACATGTTCTCACTCATAGGCGGGTGTTGAACAATGAGAACACATGGACACAGCGAGGGGAGCACTACACACTGGGGTCTGTTGGGGGGAAATAGGGGAGGGACAGCGGGGGGAGGGGAGTTGGGGAGAGATAACATGGGGAGAAGTGCTAGATGTGGTTGATGGGGAGGAAGGCAGCAGATCACACTGCCACGTGTGTGCCTATGAAACAATCTTGCATGTTCTTCAAATGTACCCCAAAACCTAAAATGCAATATAATTAAAAAAAAAAAAAAAGAAATCTCACACCCACTGCCCTTTGAAGAATGGGCTGGAGGGGGTGTGTGGGGCAGAGGGACCCAAGGCGGGGAAGAAGGTGAGAGGCTGTTTCAGGATCTCTACTGCAACCCAAATTCTGTCTCTCCACAGAGAGCTCGATTTCCACTTCCCCAAGTTTTCCATTTCCAGAACCTACACACTGGAGATGCTCCTCCTAAGAGTGACTGTGGGTGGAGGCTTCCCTGGCCAGCCTGGACTGAACATCTCTAAAGTAAGTTGGGGATGGGGATGGTGAGTTCAGAGGAACTCTCGGTATCTTTTGATGAACACTGGAGGGAAAGGTCCAGGACCTCCTTAGAGACAGGAGACTCTGTTTCCTTTAACTTTGCAAGCTGCTATTTGCTTCCTTCCATTTATTCCATGACTGCAACCTGCCTTTGTCAAGACACTGGGGATCCCGAAGGAAATAAGGAGAGGAAAGGCAGTAGATATGCACATCATGTCCCAGGTTGAGAGAGCGGAGGACGCTTCCTGGGGAGGTCACTCCTGCTTTTAGGCCTAAAGGACAAGCTATGAAAGAAGGGACTGAGAGGGAACATGGGGAACAGCTTGGTCCTCAGGGAACTACAGGTTTCTAATTCTTCCATGATCTAGTCATCACCCTCCTGCCCAGAGCATGTCTCCTGTCCATAGCATGCTGCGTGACTGAGCTTCATGGCGTCTTGCATGCCCCCATAGTTTTCACCTTCTTACTTTGGCTCAGACTTTTTATATTTAAACCACTCAGAATGTTCTCCCCATCTCTGAATATTCAAATGATATCAAGCCTTTAAGGCCTTGTGCAAATGTTACCTTCTCCATGAAGTTTTCTCTGCTCTCATCCTTCACCCCCACTCTCAAAAAGAAATCTATCCTGATAACTTTCCACTCTTGCTTTCGTTACCTGTCTTATCTTCTCAATCAAATGATGAGCTCCTTCAAGGTCAGTCCAATCCATGTTTCTATCCCCTACCGTCTCTGGCACAGGGGATTGCACAGCATTGGTGGTCAGTAAATGCTTAATGAATAAATCCATGACTAAATGAGCGATGGAGTGAGTGAGGAGAAATGAGTGAAATGAAGTGAATGAAAGAATAAGTCAATTAGGATTGGGTGAAAGAGTGGTTGGATGAATGCATGGATGCACGGATGGAGTAATGGTTGGGTGGACAGATAGATACTGGTGTGATATTCAAAATAAACTGCCACCAGTATAATGCAGATGCCAGCCATAAAAATGGGTATAGATGGGGACATTGGTGATTGGGTGAATGAATAGGTGAGAAGTGAATAACTGGAATCATGGATGGAAAGGTGCATGGGTAGCAGGGTGCATGGATGACGCGTGGATGGGTGTGTAAGTGAGCGGTACATGGACAGGTACATGGATACACGAATGGTGCATGCAGAGATAAGTGAATGTCTGAGAGGGTGTGGAGTATGGTTGGCTGGCTGGCTGGCTGAATGGATCAATGACAGATGGACAAGCGTCAGACAGAAGTATTTCAGAGTAGAAGTTTTTAAAGGATATATAGAAGAATGACTGACTAGGTAAGTGAATAGATGGATACATATGGGGTTAAGTAACAGAATAGAAAAAAAATTGGTCCCAACATCAAGGCCTGGTTTTTGCATCTTATGGGGTGGCTTGATGATTCTAGAATTTTCCTTGCAGGTCACTCATAAGGACATGATGACTCTGGATGAGAAGGGCTCTGAAGCTGCTGCAGCCACCAGCGTCCAGCTCACCCCAGGGCCTCGCCCAGACCTTGACCTCCCACCCGCTTCAGACACTGAGTCCAATTGGCCCTTCCTGATGATGACTTTCCACACGGAAATGGGAAGCATGCTTTTTCTAGGGAAGATTGTAAACCCACTGGAATAATGCTCTCTCCGACATACTGGGCGACTCAGAGGGAATAGAATGGCCTACACAACAGGGAACTTCTATTGCAGGCTCAAGTTTAATGAGAAGTTACATATACCTGGGTTTTTTTGCTTGGTTTTCACAGGAACCTATGGGGATGAGGATAGTAACATTGAACAAGGCTGTTCTGCACACAGTTAGCAGGTACCATGAGCAAACACCTACTGTGCACCAAGTGCTTTCTATCTCTTATCTCATTTTAAAATGAATTACCACAACAATCTAACAAAATAAGTATTTGGTTGAACCATATGAAATTGCTTACATTTGGGTTGTACGTATATTTTGTAGATACAAAAAAAGGCAACTTCTTATGATTCGACCCTTACCATAGCTGAAGATCAGAGAATTTTATAGACGTGCTCAGGCTCACTGAGCTGGAAAGCAGGCGAGCTCCATTCCAGTCTTATCCATTGTGGTGAATTAATGAATCTCAAATTTTACAATATGTACAAATTCCCCATGGATCTTTTTATAAAGCAAATTTTAATTCAATAGGTCTGGGGTGGGGCCTGAGGTCCCATATTTCTCATAAGGTCCCAGTGATGCTGAGGCTGCTAGTAGGGTGGCCACACGCTGAGCAGCAGGTCACTAAGCGCACTTGGCCCCATAATCCCCAGAGAGGTTAAGCTGGTGTGGCCAGCAGGGCAGAGGAGTGACACTGGCCCCTTAATCCATGTGTGGAGTTGAGAAAAATATGAGCGACACCTTTATGAAGCCTGCAGACAAAGCTTGCTTTAGGGTCACCTATTAATGAGTAGATTGGGGAAAACAAGTATCCTAAATAAAGATGTTTTGCCCAGTCTAGACACACAGCGGATTTTTGTAACTGTGAGTTATCTTCTGTATTAGTCTGTTCTCACACTGCTAATAAAGACATACCCAAGAATGGGTAATTTATAAAGAAAAAGAGGTTTAATGGACTCACAGTTCCATATGGCTGGGGAAGCCTCACAATCATGGCAGAAGGTGAAAAAGGAGAGAGGCACGTCTTACATAGCGGCTGGCAAGAGTGTGTGTGCAAGAGAACTGCCCATTATAACACCATCAGATCTCATGAGATTTATTCACTGTCATGAGAATAGCATGGGAAAAACCCACCCCCATGGTTCAATTACCTCCCAACAGGCCCATCCCATGACTCACGGGGATTATTACAATCCAAGGTGAAATTCGGGTGGGGATACAGAGCCAAAAACCATATCATCTTCAGTGTAAGTTACTGCAACTGACTTTGGCTATCAGCTGGCTCATGTTCCTGGATCTCCAACTGCACAAAAGAAGGGACCCACACAGGCTTTAGGGCCAGGCACATCTGAGACCAAATATTACATCTGGTGCAAAGCAGGTTCACTGTACACTGGTGACCAAATTGCCTGAGTCCAGTGAGACCCATACATGAGTTAAGTGGGTTTATTACTGACAGATGGGAAGCAAAGGACAACAAAAGCCTAGGATTCATTGCAAGCTGGGTCCCCAAGGTGCAGGAAAGCTGCCTGGGGAACATGGGGTCTCATCTGTGTGTGCTCCATTTGCACGGCAGCCTGCCCTGGGTGTCTTGGTCTATTTGCATTGCTACACAGGAATACCTGAGGCTGGGTAACTTGGAAAGAAAAGAGGTTTATTTGACTGACAGTTCTGTAGGCTATACAAGAAGCATAGCATCAGCATCTGCTTCTGGTAGGGGCATCAGGCTGCTTCCACTCATGGTGGAAGACAAGGGGAGCCCTAGTGTGCAGATCACATGGTGGGAGAGCAGAAGCAAGTGAGAGGGGAGGGAGGCACCAGGATCTTTTTTTTCTCTTTCTTTAAGACAGAGTCTCGTTCTGTTGCCCAGGCTGGAGTGCAGTAGTGTGATCACAGTTCAGTGTAGCCTCAACCTCCCAGGCTTAAGCAATCCTCACACCTCAGCCTCTCAAGTAGCTGAGACTACAGGCACATACCATCATGCGTGGCTAATTTTTTATGGCATTTTGCCATGTTGGCCGGGCTGCACCAGGCTCTTTTTAACATCAGTGATCTCGGAAACTGAGTGAGAAATCACTTACTCCTATAAAAATGGCACCAAGCCATTCATGAAGGATCTGCCCCCATGATCCAAACGGGATCCCAGCAGGCCCTGCCCCCAGCACTGGGAATCAAATTTTGACATGAGACATAGTGGGGCCAAACAAGCCATATCCGATCTTTAGCACTGGGTTTTATACCCAGGGGCAACATGATTGCTGGGCTGAAGTGTTGAAGAGCATCACGTTTCTAGGGAGGATGGGAACAGCCTGGGCTGTCCTGGCCAGTCTTTCCCTGTCTCAGGGTATTGCATTCCCAGCACATGCTACAGTTATTCTTGAGAACTACAAATGAGAAAGAAGTGGAGGAGAGCTGGATCATCCAAGGTTACCTGAAGAACTACCCTACACCTGGCTCTTACTAGGTGCCTGTCCTAGAGCCATACCAAAGACAGCAGGTGGGCACACACACACACACAGAGACACAGACACACACATACACACAAACACACACGCAGACACAGGCGCACACACACAGAAACACACACACAGAGACACAGACACACACACAGAGACACACGGACACAGACACAGAGACACACACACACACATAGAGACACACACACAGAAACACAGACACGCACAGAGACACAGACACACACACGGACACAGACACAGAGACACACACACAGAGAGACACATACACAGAAACACAGAAACACACACAGAGACACAGACACATACAGATGCACAGACACACACAGGCGCACAGACACACACACACACAGAGACACACACACACACACACACACACAGAGCAGGCTGGAGAAGAGGCAAAGCAGAGCCCCCTGGATGTGGCCGAGAAAGGCAGCAGGGAGACAGGAGAGAAAATTTCACAGACCCCCAAAGTAGAGCAGAAAAAATTGTTTCCAGAGGCTGTTCAGAGCTGCCCCCGGCCGCTACAGCCCTGTCACTTAGCAGGTCTAGAGACCCCCTTGCAGCTGCCAGGACTGGGAGGAGGGAAGGCAAGCAGGGCAGGGCAGACAGGGCCTGCTGGAGAAAATCTCACCAAACCAGGCTTGGCATCTGTGCTCCCCATGGCCCTGTGCCGGGGTGGGGGGGTGGGGGGGTGGCAGAGAAAAGTGGTCCAATATGGCTGGTCTGCGTGGGCCCCAGATGCCCACAGGCTCATTAGGAGAGGCCAGGTGGGTAACCCGAGAGCCCCGAACGTGTGGCCCGTAGAACTTTGCTCTGCAAAGGGGACTCTGTCTGTGGGTCCCAGGTGGGTCAAAGTCAAACACAAAACGCTTGCATGCTGCTCTGGAGGAAATGCATTGTGAAGCAAAGTGATTCCCCCAAATTGATCTCTGATTTTTCTTTTATTGTAGTAAAAGCATTTAACATGAATCTACCTTTTAACAACTTTTTTTTCACAGACAGGGTCTCACTGCGTTGTCCAGGCTGGAGTGCAATGGTACCATCATGGCTCACTGCAACCTCTGCCTCCTGGGCTCGAGTCATCCTCCCACCTCAGCCTCCTGTAGGCATGCACCACCGCACTCGGCTAATTTTTGTATTTTTTTGTAGAGATGTAATTTCATCATGTTGCCCACTCTAGTCTCGAACTCCTAAGCTCACACAATCCACCCACCTCGGCCTCCCAAAGTGCTGAGATTACAGGCGTGAGCCACCACGCCTGGCCAAGGATTTAAACTGAGAAAAAGAGTGGGCTGCTAAAAATACTGTAAATTTAAAACATCCTACGATCATATTATATAACTCACTATTTCCCAGGGAGCAGAAAGTGGCTGTTAATGTCCCCAGGCCTCATGGCAAAGTGGATAAGAACCTGGCCTGGGAACATGGGCCTCTGAGTCAGCGGGCCTTGGTTTCTTGCCTGAATGCTGACCTTGTCTAGCTGTATAACCTCAGGCATGCTGCCGAAATGGCTTCCTCCCTCCCTTGTGGATTGGGATAATACAGCCTCCTTCATGGGGTTGTTGATACAGTAAAATGAGTCACTAACCCCTAAGCACTTAGGAGCATGCAGGGCACCTGCAGCCTGGGGAGGCAGCAGCTGCTGTGACCTTCACAGGGGACCCTGGAGACGTTGTGCTAATCTTAGCCACAGGACCACAGACAGCTCACTTCTCTGACTCGCTCAGCGAGGACACGGGTCTGAAACAGTGGTTCCCCACCTGGGCTGCACAGTGAAGTCATCTGGGAGGTGCTGAAGTGACACTGACCCCAGGCCTCACTCCCACGGTCTCTGATATTATTGCTGTGGAGTAGGCCTGGGCATCTGTGTTTTTTATAAGTTCTCTGGCAATTCGCTCTTGCCACTGCAATTGAGAACCGCTGCTTTAGCTCATTATAAAGCCCTTCCCAGTTCTAAAGCTCTGAGGTTGGACTGATCTTGATTCCAACAGTCTCTGACAGGGCACCTCATGTGTCTGGAGCACTGGGTTAAGTCCCTGGCCTAGCTAAGTCTCATTGCCAGGCTAAGGCTTGATGTGGCTGCAGCTGGGAGTTTTCAAATAAGATGCCGTTCTTTTCTTAATATTCAACTGTCTCCATCTTGCCAACTTTTCAAATAAACTAACTTTGAAAACAGTAACCATACAGCTGAAAATTATTGCCCCACAATCTCTGTAGGTTAAACACAAGAAAGAAATTGTCTTTGGGCAACTCTAACTTACCCTTATGTTGACGCCGGGTCATGCCCGTTCTACTCTACCTTTGCCTTCAGTTTAATACTTTTTTAAAAAAGTTGGAGAAATGAATAGCTTTCACATATACAAAAAATGAAATAGGAGGGAAGAAGAAAAGGAGAAGGAGGAGAAGAAAAAGAAGAGGGAAAAGAAAGGAAGAAAGAGGAGGAGGAGCGGGATGAAAAAAGAAAGGAGAAAGAAAGACCGGCTTTGTATTCAACAGCAATGATGATGGTAAATAAATTACTAAGTACAAACTTGAAAACTATGCAAGCTCTAGGCAGAGGAAAAATTTTCAAAGCTGCAAAAGAACAAAAGGAATGCTTGAACAAATAAAAAGGCACATCGTGGCCTTGGATGGGAATGCTCCACATCATAAAGATGTCAGCTCTTCCTAAGCTGGGATATAAATTTAACAGGAATGTAATAGAAACACCAATAAGTATTCTTGGTCTTACACACACACACACACACACACACACACACACACACACACACAAGGGGTGGGAGGTGGACAGGCTGGAGCAAGAAAGAAAGAAAATTATTTCAACTAGACAAAATGATTCTAATGTGCATGCAAAATCAAATTAAACAAGAATAGTGAAATTCTGAAAAAAAAAAGACTATTGGAGGAGGGCTAGACTGATAAGATATCAAAATATATTCTGAAACGTCTAATAAATTATAAATAATAAAATCATAATTTATTAGTTATATAACAGATAATTAAAACTATATGGTACATGAATAAAAAGACCTATCAATGGAATAAAATTAATCATCTCAGATACACAGTAGAAGTTAGAATATGATTTTACAAAAAGGTATTTCAAATCAGTGGAGAAAAAGTAGATTTGCCATTAACTAGAATTGAGACAATAAAGTTGTCATCTGGGAGTAAAATATTGGATCCATAATTTTTGTTAGTAATCACTGGAGCTGTTCACAAGGATTCCAGTGTTCCTCTCCTTCTGACCATGTGACTTCCTTTGATTAATGAAATATGAGGGGGGCACGTCACTTCTAGGAGGAAGCCGTTAGGAGCCAGAGCATGATTCACCATCGATCTACGCCTCTGCTGCAGTGACCAACACTGTTCCCAGTGATGTGCTCTGTCAGCCTGGGTCCCTAAGCCCGCTCCTAATAAAAACTGAACACAGAACATGGGCAAGAAATTAGCCTTTATTTATTTCAAAATTATGATGTAGAGATTCTTTGTTACTGCCGCACAAAACATCGTATCTTAACTGATGCAGTCACAGCATCACATTTCAGTCATGTTTCATAGACATCAAAGGTTTAAATAAAAAACAATGTAACCTAAAAGTACTAGAAGTCACTAGAGAACCATTTAAAACCTTGGAGTAAGAAATACCTAAGAAATAAAACCCAAAGGCCATTTTTTCAAAGATTTTTAAGTATGTAGAATTTTTTTAAGATTCTGCATGACAAACACTACTGTAAGCAGACGAAAATAAAAGGGAAAACTGAAGGAAGTATTTATAGGTTAGAAAGAGGATTAATTCCATATATTTGATTGTATCTATAGAGAGAGTATATATGTATATATTGTATAATCAAATATATGGAATTAATCCTCGTATATATACAATTTATGTATAAATGAGCAAAAATGTTGATTGTTCATAATAAAGCAAATAAGTTGGCTCTCAAACATATAAAAATATACTCAACCTTACTCAGATTAGGAGAAAAGCAAATTAAACTACAAATGAAATTCTGGTTTACCTGACAGATTGGTGAAGATTTTTTAAAATGCATGCTGTATAGATAAGAGTGTGGGAAACACAGGCTCTCATGTATTCCTTTGGGAAATATAAATTGGAACAGCCTCTGTGGAGGAATATCTGATAATATCTCTCAAAATAAGTGCCTATGCCCTTTAACCCAGAAATTCAATTTCTAAAAATGTATTCCATAGATAAATCTATATAGGTGAGAAATAATATATATGCAAAGCATTCATTGTAGTATTATTTGAAATTGCAGGAAAAAAAAGGTAAGAATTTTTTTTAAAAAAAGAAAAAAGAAAGAATAAAAAGAAAGCCAACAACTCAAATTCTTATTAATAAACAGCTGTTTATATAACAAGGTCCATGTGCATGCTGAAATATGATGCAGGCACAGAGAATGGGCAAACCCTTTGTGATTCTTTGTGATCTTATATAGAAAGATCACCATAAATATTAAACACACAAAAAAGAGCAAAGTAAAGAACAGAGTTAATATTACACTACCTTTTAGATGTTGTTAAAATATTTCTGGGCCAGGCACGGTGGCTCACGTCTGTAATCCCAGCACTATGAGAGGCTGAGGTGGGCAGATCACCTGAGGTTGGGAGTTTGAGACCAGCCTGACCAACATGGAGAAGCCCCGTCTCCATGCTGCTAAAAATACAAAATTAGCCGGGTGTGGTGGTGCATGCCTGTAATTCCAGCTACATGGGAGGCTAAGGCAGGAGAATCGCTTTGACCTGGGAGACGGAGGTGGTGGTGAGCTGAGATTGTGCCACTGCACTCCAGCCTGGGCAACAAGAGTGAAACTCTGTCTCAAAAAATAAAAATAAAAATAAAAAAATAAATATAAATAAATAAAATAAAATATTTCTGGAAAAATGTTCAAGCTGCCTGTAACATGTTTGCCTTGGGAAGTGACCTAGGTACTTGAGAGAGTTTTGGAGGAAGACATTACTGTATTCCTTTAATTAATTTTGAATTTTGAACCATAATAATTACATTACCTATTTAAAGAACAACTTTAAATAAGAGAGAGAATGAAAAATCTCTCTGAATATAACTAGCCCTTCTAGAGTTTCCCAGCACAAGACCACAGCTAGGGCCCATCAAACATTGAAATTAAGTGTTTATGTGTTTCTGAGTATTGGAAACAATCATGTAACCCTAGATGCAACTGAAATCTCATACCAAGAAGTTTCGAGGCAATTGGCTGTAATTTCCCTCTGCACTGAGTTTTGTATATTTCAGAACTGAAAGACATTTCTTCAGAAAAGTCTAAGACCAAAATTTTTTCGAGAGGTCAACTCTAATTCCATTTCAGCCAAGAGGTTTCCCTGCCTTGATTACAGCTCTCCGATTGCTCCAGAATGGCAATAGTGTTTTGTGTCTTCTTATCTTAGATAGAAGATCCCATAAAGATTTCAATGACAGCATCCTTCTCAACAGAGAAAGCAAAAAAATTTCCAAGTGAATTTTCTATTTTTCTAAACCAATCATTTCAGGCCAGACCTGGTGGTTCACGCCTGTAATCCCAACATTTTGGGAGGCCAAAACAGGAGGATCACTTGCATCCAGGGGTTGGAGGCCAGCCTGGGCAACATAGTGAGACCCTCCTCCCCCCCACCACCCATGCCAGACTCTCCAAAAAATAAACAAAATTAGCTGGGCATGGTACCGCATGCCTGTGATCCCAGCTACTGGGGAGTTTGGGAGGCTCAGTTGGGAGGATTGCTTGAGCCCAGAAGAGTGAGGCTGCCGTGAGCTGAAGCTGCAACACTGCATTCCAGCCCAGGAGACAGTGAGATCCTGTCTCAACAACAAAAAACTCAGTCATTTCATGGTAAGAACTATCAACCCGAGATCACTTGGGAAGAGTGATGATGACACATCAGTTACCTGCGATGCCCTAATGGTGGATAGGGGACAAAATTGGGACTCCCTCTCAAAGGTCCACCCTGCCCTACATTGCACATTCTAGGAAAGTTGTACATTGGGTCAGCCTGAGAAGAAGCTTTAAATCAGGAAGATCTAGATTTGAATCTACGCTTCATTTAGGGATTTATGCAGAATCTCAGGATTTCTGTCTCCCCATACAGAACTCTCTCCTCCTCTGAGTGCCTGCCTGTCTGTAGATGACGTGGTGAGGTTTGAATCATGCAGTTGATCTTTTTGGAAACCTGTCAAGCAGCAGCCTGCATACCCTTTCCACCAGCACCTCATCCACCGCCCTACATAAAGCACCTCTTCTCATTCATTTATCACTTCCCAACCTGCCTCCAGTTTCCAAGATACATTCCAGAAAGAATTCCTCATATTCAAAATGTCATTACGTTGTCTTTCTCTTGGGAAGCATGTCTCATTGACTGCCCTGGCAGGGTAATCTTGCTGTCTGACAGGCTCTCATCAGCCCTTGCTGGGAAAGTCCCAGTCCCTTTGCCGGGAAACTTGAATCTAGAACAAATCTAGATCCTCCCACATTGCCCCTAAAGAGGCTGCCTCCAACCCGGGCCCACTCCTGACTGAGCTGACAAGCATAAGCCAAGAAAGGGTCATTGCCACTGAATCTTGCATTGCTGGAGAGAGAAACCGGCCACCCCAAAGGATTTCTTGGTCCGTGAGCCTTGAGAGAACCTCGAACTGTGGCAGTTTCCTGTGGAAACACTGGTTCATTGACAGCAGCATGAGTCCTACAGAGGCAGGAATAAGGCCCTGGAATGCTTCTCCTGGTGGAGAGAGGATGCTCTGGGTGGGAGGAGTCTTTCTCCAGAGTGTCTGTCATGAGGAAGAAGGACCTGATCGGTTTCAAGAGGACTTGTAGGAAGATGTAGGGGTTGGAAGCAGAAAAGCTTTGTAATGGTCAAGCTGCCACACAAAGGAAGGGGTAGTTTGGGGCTGAAGGAAACACCTGCTCCCTGAATGATTTCAATCCAGGACTCGAAACATGCGTTGAAGATGTTCTAGAGATGGCTTGAAATAGGATGGGGGGGCTCATGGTCAAAAGCTAACTTCCTGGATACACTCTCAACATCCACTTCCTAAGAGCTGGTAGGAGAGTTAAAGAAGACAGTGCTCTAAGCCACAGCTTAAACCACACTTAGCGTGGCAGGGTGATTTTTTGACATACAAACTTTGGTTTTGCCACCTTTGCATCTCCTCTAACCTTTCCCAAGAAGTAGCCAGGTCTAAGTTTGTTTTATTTTATTCTTTGGCAGTGGGTAGAGGGGTGAGGAATATTTGTATTTTAAGGCTGAATGCAGAAAATCATGGGCTTGGAGAAATAAGTTGGGAGAAGAAAGAGCAGGAAGAAATAAAGGTAGATTTCCTTAAGCTGGGGAGGAGGTGGTGCTCTGTGGCTCCACTGGGAGTGAGAACGTATTTCCTGCTCACTCGTCACTCAGAGGCTGTCAGATGGCCTGGGTTCCCTTATCTCAGCAAAATCACCCACTTTTAAGCTTGGCACAGCAGCAGTAGAGCCACCTGCCATCATGGAACCCACTTGCATCGGTTGGGGTGCTTTGGGCTGCAAGTAATAGAAAACCCAAACATGAACTGGTTTAACAATAGAAAGATACATTTTCACAAATAATGGTTCAGTGAATCTTTTCATCTTGTAACTACCTGCCTCTGGGTGCCAGGCTTCTTCTCCTGTGGATGTCAGATGGCTGCAGCAGCTCCATCAGTCACACACAGACACAACCATATCCAGGAGCAGAGGACCCTCTCTTTTGGATGTCTGTTCTTGAGCTCCTGGCCTCTCGAAGTGCTAGGATGACAGACATGAGCCACTGCACTCAGCTGCAAAGAAACTTCTCATAGGAGACTTCTTCCCCTGTAATGATCCATGGCAGGGTGACACACAGATTTAAAACCACACCTGGAAAGAGGCTGAGATGGCAACAAGGGATTTTTGTTAGAATGAACGCTTGGGAATCAGGCACCGTAACTTTGACAATAAAGGTATGGACAAGAAACATCCCAGAAGCATCATAAAGAGAGATGAAATGGGGATTGTCAAAAATTTAATAAGCCTCAAATAAGCCTCCTGTATTCTTAAACTATGTAGGAGAAAGGGATATCCACCCATACCCATTTCCTGATAATGATTGACTATGAATTTCAAGCCAATTGGATGGGGATTCAGAGCCAGATTAATTTAAATTCAAAAACGTAACAAAAACATAACATTTCTTGTACACTGGAGTTGGTGGAGTAAAATAAGTACCTATATTGATGATGATGATGATGATGATGATGATATGATGATGATGATACAAAGCAGAAGATGCTGCTTTTCTGACGTCTAATCGTGTTGATTCATGTAACGTTACCTCCTCCACCCACGGGACCCTCTCAAATTGTTTCATCCACCAGGCTGAGCCTACTTGTTCTGAGCTGGTTTTCTGCCACTGCATTCCTCAGCCCCTGCCTTCTGCTTTCTGCTTTCTGCCTAGGTCCTCTGGATCAATGCTCCTCTTAACATTTGTGCTTGGTTATGGATGCAATATTTACCCCATTCTCTTAGTTCCATCCCCTACTTTTTTTTTTCATCCCCTATTTTTATATGGGGTCCCACTCACTCCCATCCGTGGACGTTCTAGACCCAGTGTCGTGTCCAGAAGGGTCATACAAACTGTGATTTTCCCATTTTGAGCGGCAAAATCTCAACTAAACTAACCATGTAAGGAGGATGCCATCCACTTGGAGCATTTGTCTAAATTGTAATTTTATGCATATGAGAAAAAGATCCCTTGAGAATTATTGACCCTGTGTTTGTGCATAAGAACTGTGTTCAGTGCACTCATTAGTATATATGTTGTGAATTTTGTTTATGGGTTTCTTATGGTGCTTCTAGAGCCTCACCACCAAGGAAATGATTTGAACCTTTACCCAGGCTGGAGAAAGGACATAAACCTCTTTCCTCTCACTCCTGGACCCTGCACTGCAGCTCCTCTGTCAATTGCTTTAGCTGTTTCATCCTCCTTTTCTGCACACTGAAGCGCCTTCCAAGTAGAATGTTATTGAAGGCCCCACCTCCCTCTTTCATATCCTTAAAATTCTGACTGACTGCTTGTTGTGGACTGAATTGTGCCCCTACCCCAAAATTCATATGTTGAAGCCCTGACCCCCAGTACCTCAGAATGTGGCTGTGTATGACGATTGGGTGTTTAAAGAGGTAATTAAGTTAAAATGGGATCATTGAGGTGGACCCCAATCCAAGAGGTCTGCTATCCATATAAGAGTAGGAGATTAGGACAAGACAGACACAGAGGGAAGACCACGTGAAGACACACTGAGAGGATGGCTCTGGGGAAACAGCCTGTTACATAGCAAGACTGACGCCATCTTGAAGAAAAACTGCCATGATAGCCGATGTTCTACCAAGGTGTGCCCACAGCACAGATAAACCTCATAATCTCCCCAGTGGCCACTAGTTTTGCAAGAAAGTCTGAGGCATGACCAGCTGCACATGTTTTACCCTAAAATCTTGCTACATAAAGGGTATTTTATGGAGGGCAGGTGTGGATCCACCATTTCATAGCCATTTCAGACACGGTGTCTGTTCCTGAGTCCTTACTAACTGTTCCTTTCTGAGAAACTGGGTTTCTCAGCCTCTTTCTTCAGCCTCTCAGCTCCTTTGGACTTTGGGGTTAAGTTTGCATAGACCTACTTACTACAGAACAGGCATCTACAGGACAAACAGAAAGGCCTTAGAAGAAACCAACACTGCTGACACCTTGACCTTGAACTTCCAGCCTCCAGAACTGTGAGGAAGTAAAGGTCTGTTGTGTAAGCCACCCAGTCTGTGGGGCTTTTTATGGCAGCCCTAGTGCACCATATACTGCTGTAATTCATCCACTCAGCAAATTTATCTCACTCTATGCTTTCTTGTCTCTTTTTAAACTTTGGAGATGGCTTTGCCTGATTTGTTGGTCTCTCTGATGAGCGTTTCTTTTTTCATTTTGCTTCCTTTTTACTTTTGTCTCTCTTCCTTTCTTTCCTTTCTCCTTCTTCCATCTCCCTCTCTCTCTCTTTCTCTCCTGCAGCACCAGGAAGGAGTGCTACAGGATCTATAATATTTAGCAACAGACAAACAAAAACTTCACTTCCTAAACGGAACTAAAATTTGTTGCTACCAGGTACCTTCACAGACACTTCCTGTGTAACACAGTGAACTTCCTCATGGCACTGCTAGCTCAGAACCAAGGCTGTTCAATCACTTCAAATCACTATTACAAATTTATTCATAGGCAAGTAATGGAACAATATATTCTCAAAGTCCCTCCTGTCTTCTGAGTCCATGACTCAAGGGGTTTTTGTGGGTGCTAAATGAGATCAAACAGAGTGTCTTACGCAGTACCTAGCACATGGTAGGCTCCATAAAACATAACTATTATTATAATCATTATTATTATTACGCCATGTCTGTGCCATCTCCTCCCACCCAGCACACAGGAGTTGCCTCAGCAAATTTCTATTATTTCTAAGAAAATTTTTTTTAAAAACACCACTTTCTCTTTCAGCTCCTGCAAAGTAAAGTAAACATGCCAAATGATCTCCAAATATCAATGACATGATATTTTTATCCCATGCCATGATGGAAACCACCTGCCACATTGATGCAATGCCTTCATGTGCATATAAAGTTTGTTTTCATATTTTTATTTAATGTTGAGTCTTGACAAAGAAATTCAATAGGAAGTGGAACAATAAGTAAAAAGCTGCCAAACCAAGGAAAAACGTCCTGTGCTGATGGTAACCCTATCATCCATGGCGTTCTCTCCCGCAGTGGAGCAGCGGCCTCACTCAGAAGTCCTCAGGGGCTCAGAATGGGTTGCCCAAGAAGCCATCACCCTGGGGAATCGGCTGCCTGGCCCATTCTCAAGGTGTCTGCAGCGGCTCAGCTCCTCACTCCCCAGGCCTCCCTGCCACTCTGGGGTCTCCTCCTGACCTTCAGAACTCAGGGTTTCCCAGTGCCTTGGCATAGCTCATGGTCCAGACCCAGGCCTTTGGGGCCAACCCTGAGGCTGACCAGCATCTGGACAGAGATACTCACTTATGGCCTGGCAGAAGTCAACTTTACTTCTGTTCAGTGCAAGGTCTGAAATCAAACCGGAAGCTTCCCACATGCTACAAATAAAATAAGGGGGAAAAAAATGAAATGTTCCTCCCCTGTTTTATTTTGATAAACTATCAAATACATAGAAAAATAAAAAGAATAGCATAACTAACAACCATACACCCTTCTCCTAGATTTACCAGTCATTAGCATTTTGTCACATCCTCTTTGCCTCCTTGCTCTTTCTCTGTCACACATGTACGCACCTGGTATATACAAAAACGCACATGGGTTTTTGTTAACCCATGTGAAAATAAGTTAGACATCAAAACACACTACGTATAAAAACACAATGCATGTATATGTACTTATATGCCTACACACATATATACATATATCTGTGATTATACACACACCACACACACACACACACACACACACACACACGAATGTACTGCAGAACACAGAGGCAGGCATCTCTGTCTCTGCAGGTTGGGTGCCCAGAGCTTCCCAGTCAACCCTAAACATGCCCTCTAACTAACGTCGTTCAGGCCGTGGAAACAAAAACGTTCCTCCACAGCTCTTGCCCATGTCATCAAAACAAAAGATAAGTGTGTCCAGATGCTGGGAAGGATTGTGGGTTGTGTCTCTGTTGACTTTGGAGGCAGACAAAACCTGAGTATGAGGAGGCTTGAGTGTTTGGGCAAGAAGAAAGACGGATACTTTGACTTCCCAAGTCCTTCCTCTCAGATAGCAAGAATGCGATAGATTCGTACATAATGATGTGTCATTTTCCAGAAGCACACACATTTATTTTCTTGCCTCTTTTTATGCTACGATTTGTTCTTGTGAAGGTACTCACAAGTTAGCATGATATTTCTGAACAGTTGCTCATGACAGCTCAAGAATATCTTTCCACATTAAAGAATGCCTATCACTCCTAAATTTGTATAAATGTAGATCTAAGCAAACCACACATGAAGTGTGAGATGGACGACTCACCTGGGCAGCTACAGTAGAATTGCAAATGGTTTTATTGTTATTAAAATATTTAATAAGATTTAATTAAATTTACAAGTAAATAAATTTTGCTTTATTTGAATAATACTGATTTTAAGTGTAATATTTATTAATATTATTTGCATTTTTCATTTAATAAAAGATAATTTAAAATATTTTAGGAAAAATCATAATTTGAAAGTTATTTTAACTTTTCATATTTTGATATTTTTTCTTTTACATTTTCATGAAAATATATTCACATTTTGCATATTTTGAATTCAATTATTTTTTAATCTTTTGGCTCATTACTGTCAATAGAAAATAATGTGTGGTAATATTGATTATGGCAATGTAATTAATGATTTCACTAAAATGAAGGAGTAAAACACTTTCTAAAATAAATATATACTAATTTAATAATTTTGTGTTTATACATTACATTTCTCATCCAAACCTTGACGGTTCATCATCACAACAGCCAGATATGAACTATAACAATTAGATTCAGTTTCTTAAATATTTTGCCAACTTTCAGTCATAAGAAAATCATAGCTTCATAGAATATTTGTTCTGTCATTGTACAACTACACTTGAGAGGTAGGATAAAACATATGTTATTTAGTGGTTCCCTAGTTTTGTATACAACTCTTTTTGTTTTGTTTTTAAATTTTTTTTGTTTTTGTTTTTTTTTGAGACAGAGTCTCGCTCTGTCACCAGGCGCCAGGCTGGAGTGCAGTGGCTCGATCTCGGCTCACTGCAACCTCCACCTCCCAGGTTCAAGCAATTCTCCTGCCTCAGCCTCCCGAGTAGCTGGGACTACAGACGCGCACCACCACGACCAGCTAATTTTTATATTTTAATAGAGAGTTTCACTCTGTTGGCCAGGATGGCCTCGATCTCTTGACCTCGTGTTCTGCCCGCCTCGGCCTCCCAAAGTGCTGGGATTACAGGCGTGAGTCACCACGCCCAGCCGTTTTCAAATATTTTTAACATATAAATAGAGATAGGGGCCTTGCTATGTTGACCAGGCTGATCTTGACCTCCTGGCTTCAAGCGACTCTCCCATCTCGGCCTCCCAAAGTGCTGGGATTACAAGTGTGAGCCACCATGCCTGGCCAGTATACAACTCTTAAATGTTTACACGCATGGTTTATGACTTCTATGTATACTCTTATCCAAGGGCCTCTATTCATAGTCTTAAGATCCCAAAACTTTAGGACACACATGCCCACAAAGAACTTTGGACACACACACATGCATGTGTCTCATTTATATAAAGTATCAATGTAAAACCAAATAAGGGCCAGGCAAGGTAGCTCATGCCTATGATCTAAATATTTTGGCTTCTACACAGCAAAGAAAACAATCAACAAAATGAACAGACAACTCACAAAATGGAAGAAAATATTTGCAAACTACCCCATGACAAAGGATTAATAACCAGAATATATAAGGAGTTTAAACAACTCTATAGGAAAATAACCTAATAATCTGATTTTAAAAATGGGCAAATAGGCATTTCTCAAAAGAAGATATATAAATGGCAAAAAGGCATATGAAAAGTTGCTCAAATCATTGATCATCAGAGAAATGCAGATCAAAACTACAATAAGATATTACCTCCTCCCAGTTAAAACCATTTATATCCAAAAGACAGTCAATAACAAACGCTGGCGAGAATGTGGAGAAAAGGGAACCCTTGTACGCTGTTGGTGGTGATGTAAGTTAGTACAACCAGTATAGAGAACAGTTTGGAGTTTCCTCAAAAGACTGAAAATAAAGCTACCATAGGATCCAGCAATCCCACTGCTGGGTATGTACCCAAAAGTAAGGAAATCAGTATAATGAAGTGATATCTGCACTTCTATGTTGATGCAGCACTGTTGACAACAGCTACGATTTGGAAGGAATCTAAGTGTTCATCAACAGATGAACAGATAAAGAAAGTGTGGTACATATACACAATGGAGTAGTATTCAGCCATAAAAAAAAAATCAGAGGGCAGTCACGGTGTCTTATGCCTGTAATTCCAGCATTTTGGGAGGCCAAGGTCAGTGGCTCACTTGAGGTCAGGAGTTCAGGACCAGCCTGGCCTACATGGAGAAACCCCATCTCTACAAAAAATACAAAAATTAGCCTGATGTGGTGGCTCACACCTGTAATCCCAGCTACTTGAGAGGCTGAGGCAGAAGAATCACTTGAACTCAGGAAGTGGAGGTTGCAGTGAGCCAAGATTGCACCACTGCACTCCAGCCTGGGCAACAAAGCAAGACTTTGTTTAAAAAAAAAAAAAAAAAAAAGAGAGATCCAGTCGTTTTCAACAACATGGGTGAAACTGGAGATCATTATGTTAAAGGAAATAAGTCAATCACAGAAAGACACACATCTCATATTCTGACTTGTTTGTGAGATCTAAAAAAAAAAAAAAAAAAAAAAGAAATCATGGACATAGAATGTAGAATGATGATTACCAGAGGCTGTGAAAGGCAGTGTGAGGCTGAGGTGGTTATGATTCATAGGTTAAAATAACAATAATAATAACTAAGCCAGGCGTAATAATAACTAAGCTCACACCTGTAATCCCAGCACTTTGGGAGGCTGAGGTGGGCAGATCACCTGAGGTCAGGAGTTTGAGACCAGCCTGACCAATATAGTGAAACCCCGTCTTTAAAAAAAAAAAAAAGGTAGAAATGATAAATAAGACATACAATTTGATAGCACAACAGGGTGACTATAGTCAATAATACCTGTGCATTGTGCATTTAAAAAATAACTGAAAGATACAACTGGATTGTTTGTTACAGAAAAGATAAGTACTTGAGGGGAGAGATTCCCCATTCTTCATGATGTGATTGTTTCACATCACGTCTCTTTCAAAATATCCCATGTACTCTACAAATATATACACCTATCATATACATATACCTACGATTTTTTTTTAAAGGCTAACCAGATAAGGTCTCCCTTGCCTCCAAACCAATGGCTAGGTTTGGAAGTGCAGATCTGATTTGAAGTCTTGAGCAGTTTCTGGCACCAGTCGCTGGAAAGAAAGTTAGCGAATATAAAGTTCTGATAACTTCTAATTTCACGGAATGCCATAGTTCTGGCCTGTGAGCTTGATGTTTTTTCACCTGTCCAGTAGAGGGCGCGCTCTTGAGAGAGGCTTTGGTACCAGAGGCTTCCTGAGTGCTTAACTGCGGGTGGATTTGCGGGCAGCCGGTTTTGTGCAAGTTACAGTATAGAGACCCCCTTCCTTACCCCTTCTCCTTCAGTGGGAGCTCAGCAAGCTCGAGGAGTGGCTGCTGGAGTTAGAGACCACCACCTGCTTCTTGCTATTTTTTTTTTTTTTTTTGCCTGTTGTTAAACGTTTACCAGCACGATATTGCTTCATACTATATGATATCCACAAATAGACCATTGTAAGTACTGTAAAATAATTGTTTCATGAAAAAAAAAACCCAGCCAAAATTGTATAAATGTTGTAATCCTAATTCTTGCATATAGCTGTATCATTTGTGTTTTATTTTTTACTTGGAAACAAACATGAAAAACATTTACAAAAGCATATAAGCTTTTGTTTACAGGTAGTGATATTAGTGGTGAATATTTCATCACTCTAATTTTTGCATTTTCCAAATATATACATTTTATTTTATTTATTTATTTACCTTTTGAGACAGAATCTTACTCTGTCACCCAGGCTGGAGAGCAGTGGCAAGATCTTGGCTCATTGCAACCTCCGCCTCTTGGGTTGAAGTGATTCTCCTGCCTCAATCTCCCAAGTAGCTGGAATGACAGGCTCCCACCAACACACCTGGCTCATTTTGTGTTTAGATGGGGGTTTGCCATGTTAGCCAGGATGGTCTTGAACTCCTGACTTCAAGTGATATGCCCGCCTTGACCTCCCAAAGTGCTGGGATTACAGGCATAAGCCACCACCCTAGCTGTCAAAATATATAACATTTTATAATCAGAAACCAATTTAAAAACTAAAGCAGGCTCTTGCTGACATGTGTAGATTGTGCTTTTGTTGAATTGGTGCTAAGGATTATCAAGGAGATTAGCAGAAATTGAGAGAGGGAGGAAGACAGAGGCAAGATCGTTAAAGACCCGCAGATAAATAGACTCGCTTTTTCTTGAATGAACCTGTCACACCATCACTACAGTCTTTTAATTGATAGTGATTTATAATTGTGTGTGTGTGTGTGTGTGTGTGTGTGTGTGTGTGTGTGTGTGTGTGTGTGTGTTTGAGACGGAGTCTCTCTCTGTCACCCAGGCTGGAGTGCAGTGGCTCTATCTCAGCTCACCGCAACCTCCACCTCCCAGTTACAAGCAATTCTCCTGCCTCAGCCTCCCGAGTAATGGCAGCTTGGCTATATTTTACCCTTTTTTGCTTGAAAAATTGTTAGCTATTTTAACTTTTTAGGAGTGTAAATTTATAATCACTTATGTCAAATTATACAACACTTCTGTCTGTCTGGTTGCGATTGCATTAGCTCCTTATTTAATTTGGGATGAATTGACGTCTTTTCCTCATTGGGTCTTCCTACCTGGGATCATGTTCTTTCCACTGTTTCAAATCTTTTATAGCCCATACTAAGCCTTTATATTTCTCTTCATACGGATTCTTCCATTATCATTTTAGAGTCATTCTTAGATATTTTATTTTTTATTGTTATTAGGGAAGGAATCTCTTTTTCTCTTTATGTCTTCTCTGTTATTACTGGTATATATAAAAAAACTATTGACTGGCATATTTATTACGTATCTGGCTGTATTATTGAAACTATTATTTTTTAATAGCTTTTCAGATGGCTTTCTTGGGTTTTCTTGACATATACCGGCTGCAAATAATATGAATTTGTCTCTTCCTCCCACAGTTATATATCTTATTTCTACTTTATACAGAAATGCATTGGATGGGAATTCAAGAACAATGTTGACAAATGAAAATAACCCCTGGTATCCTTTTCTTTCCCAAATTTAAGCACAATATCTGACATATATCAGTCACCATGGAATGGGACATAAGTTTGATGTTCTACTTTTCCCAATTTAAAAAAATAGTTTAGAAATTTAAATTAAGAATGAATATTAAATTTTATCAAGTACTGTACTGTCTACCATAATCCACTTACTTTTCAAATTTCTCTACTTGATTCTGGAGAATATTGCTATAAATAAATTTGGGTGTTTTTTTTTTTTTTTTGGCTTGCCAATACTTACTTGTTTTTTTTTTTTTTTTTTTTTTTTCTTTTTCTTTTTCTTTTTTTTTTGAGACAGAGCCTTGCTCTGTTACTCAAGTTGGAGTCCAGTGGCATGATCACAGCTTTCTGCATTCTTGAATTCCTGGGCTCAAATGATCCCCCTGCCTATGCCTATGGAGTAGCTGGGACTACAAGCATGTACACATGGCTCTTTTTAAAACAAAAATGGGAGGCTGAGATGGGAGGATTGTTTAAGGCCAGGAGTTTGAGATCAGCCTGGGAAACATGACTTATGTTGAATAACAGTGGTGAATAACAGTGGTGAAAGTGGGCAACCTGATTGTGTTCCAAATTTTATGGAAAAGGCTTTCAATTTTTCCCCTTTCAGTATGATACTAGCTGTGGGTCTGTCGTATGTTTTTTTCATTATGTTGAAGTAGTTCCTTCTATCCCCAAGTTTCTGAGGGTTTTAATCATGGAGGAATGTTGAATTTCACCAAATGCTTTTTCAGCATCAATTGAGATGATCATATGGTTTTCATTCTTCATTCTGTTGGTATGGTGTATCACACAGGTTGATCTGTGTATGTTGAACCATCCTTGCATCCCATAGCTAAATCCCACGTGGTCTTGATGAATAATCTTTTTAATGTATGCTTGAATTCAATTTGGAAGTATTTTGTTGAGAATTTTTGCATCAATAGTCATCAGAGGCATTGGCCTGTAGTTTTCTTTTCTGATGTGACTGTCTGTTTTTGGTATCAGGGTAATACTGGCCTCACAGGATTCGTTTGGAAATATCCTCTCCTCCATTTTGTGAAATAGTTTGAGTAGGATTGGTGCTAGTTCTTCTTTAAATGTTTAGTAGAATTCAACAGTGAAGCCATCGACTGCCAGACTTTTCTTTACTGGGAGACCTTTTCTTTTCCTTTTTTTAAACTTTTATGTTCAGGAGTACAGGGGAAGGTTTGTTATGCAGGTAACCTAGTGTCGCGGGGGTTTGTTGTACAGATTATTTCATTACCCAGGTATTAAGCCCAGTACCCAATAATTATCTTTTCTACTCCTCTCACTCCCACCCTCCGTCCTCAAGTAGGCCCCAGTGTCTGCTCTTTCCTTCTTTGTGTTCACAGATTCTTTTCATTTAGCCCCACTTATAAGTGAGAATACGCAGTATTTGATTTTCTGTTCCTGTGTTAGTTTGCTATGATAATAACCTCCAGCTCCATCCATGTTCCTGCAAAAGACATGACCTCATTCTTTTTTATAGCTGCATAGTATTCCATGGTGTATATGTACCACATTTTCTTTATTTGATCTGTCATTGATGGGCCTTTAGGTTGATTTCATGTATTTGCTATTGTGACTAGTTGGTTGGCCTTTTTGAAGACACCAATCTGTACCAATTATGGCAAAAGACAGTCAGCTAGCACGTGGTTTTCCCGAATAATGCACTTAAGAATCCACTAAGATGGCAAACATTTCATTAAAAAAAAAAAATCTTCTTTCTTTTTGTAGGTAGTTCTGAACGGTTAAAAGTACCTAAGTATATGATTACTTGGCAACTGTGGAAAAACAAGGTCAGAAATCAAGAATTGGCAGTTTTTCAATTTTTATTTCTTTGTGAATATTTAGCATAAATGCAGAGAAGTAAAGCATCAACACAAATCAGAATGTTTCAGTGAATAAATTTCAGTAGTTCAACTTAGCATCAACTATAAACAAACATGTCAAAGTTTCCTGGCCAATGAGAGCATTTATATTTTTTAAAACAGGTAAATTTCTTATTGATGGCCACTAAGTGGTGTCTGTAGCATTTTTATCATATAGTAGTTCCATCTACACACTATGCCTTTTTAACTGAGTTGTCCTACATTGCAAGTACATGTTTTTAATGTTGTCTGCCTTCTGTGCTCTTCCTGCAGGTTTGCTGTTAAAATATATTAAACTGTATTTTAGAAAGAAAGATACCAATCTCCATACATGACAAAAAAAAAAAAATGGGGCTGGGAGTGGTGGCTCATGCCTGTAATCCTAGCACTTTGGGAGGCCAAGGCGGGTGGATCACCTGAGGTTGGGAGTTTGAGACCAGCCTGACCAACGTGGAGAAACCCTATCTCTAATAAAAACACAAAAAATTAGCTGGGCATGGTGGCACATGCCTGTAATCCCAGGTACTCGGAAGGCTGAGGCAGGAGAATCACTTGAACCTGGGAGGTGGAGGTTGTGGTGAGCCGAGATCTGCCATTGAGCTCCAGCCTGGGCAACTAGAGTGAAACTCCGTCTCAGAAAAGAAAAAAAAAAAAAAAAATGATAGACTGTTGTGGCAAAAAGGTAAGACATGAAACAGTGTATGCAATATGCATCCATGTTTTTTAAAAAGCACATATAATGCCTTTAAAAGGATACACAAAAGCTGGCAATAATTGTTAAAACAATGACCCTGTGGGTAAGAGGTTGGGGAGGCGGGGCAGAGTTTGTGCGGGGGTTGGGAGTGATGAGAAATGTACTTCTCAGTGACATATACGGGTGCCTGTTGGGTTGCTTACCACATATTAACTATGCAAATAAATTTGTATGAAACGTCTTCCCACTCTGAGATCAGATAAATAAGCACATATTTTCTTATAGACTTTAACATTTTTTTGTACTTGTTTTTAGGTTCAGATTTCTAATTCAACTGGAATTGATCTTGGGAACAAATGTACAACATTGCTTTTCTAACTCTGAGCCCTGGGTTCCATAGAATTACAGGCAGGGAAACTCCCAGGCAGGGAGTAGGGAAAGGAGCAGGCTGGTGCAACTCCACCGTCGTGCGGACTCTAGGTCGGAATCCCGCCTCGATCTTGCAGTCTGCATTTGCAGGTGGGGATGTGCTATTAACCACTAGAAATAACAGCCAGGAATTCAGAGGTGAGTTCAGGTCTAGTGATGCAAAATTCTGTAATTTCAGAGGAAAAAAAACAGAGGAGGATGTCCTCGTTCTTGCAGTCACCAATCCTGGAAAAGCAAAATAAATAGAGGAAAACAAAAAACTGAACCATCAACTTCTGAAAGTCCGACCTTAAATCAGCTTTAAAAAGAAATTAAAGGGGCTGGGCATGGTAGCTCATGCCTATAATCCCACACTTAGGGAGGCTGACGCAGGCAGATCACCTGAGGTCAGGAGTTTGAGACCAGCCTCACCAATGTGGTGAAACCCTGTCTCTACTTAAAAATGCAAAAATTAGCCTGGCATGGTGGCGCATGCCTCTAATCCCAGCTAGTCAGGAGGCTGATGCAGGAGAATCACTTGAACCTGGAAGGTGGAAGTTGCAGTGAGCCGAGTTTGCAGCATTGCACTCCAGACTGGGCAACAAGAGTGACAAAGAAAAGAAAGAAAGAGAAAAAGAAATAAAGAAAGAGAGAGAGAGAGTGAGGGAGAGGGGATGGGAGGGAAGGAAGGAAGGAAGGAAGGAAGGAAGGAAGGAAGGAAGGAAGGAATTAAAGGGAAAGTAACACAGAATATTTTAAAGTCCACAGCGTGGTTACCTTGGGCCTAGAAAGAGCTTGTCTCAAGCGGGGAGGAGGCACTCATCGCCAAGAACCTACACCTATGACGTCAGGTGGGAAACACGTGGGAGAAGATGGAATTCTGCAGCCACTGAGGCTGGCGACACGAGAAAGCTGAAAATCTTCAGGGCTTGGAACAGCTTGTATTTCTTTACTCTTTGGTCTTTATTGAACTCCTACTGCAAAACAGGAATGTCTAGGACCTGGGGTTATCGTATTGAGCAAAAGAGCCAAACCCCTCTGCCTCTGGGGTGTTTGCCTCCTAGTGCGGGGAGACAAGCAGCAAACAAAAGCATGAAGGGAAGGACCAGACAGTGTATCAGATGGAGATGACTGTCATGGAGAAACCATAGCGGGGGAGGGGGAGGGATGGGGAGTTGGGGAAGAGGGATGGTGGAGGTAGTTGGAGAAGGCGCCATTTCCCCAGGACCTAGACGGTGCTCTGTAGATACCCGGGGAACGGGTGGCCAGGCAGGGCTGGCCCATGCAGTAGCGTCCGCACTGTGAAGGTGCAACAGCGGGAGCGAGGGTGAACGTACCGGGGATAAACTAAGGAAGCCTGGCCACCTCATGGAGTTTGCTCTGTGGGGCTTGGGGCTGGACCGCTATGACCTCCAGCTTCAGGACGCACGCGCTCATAGGGACAATCTGATGCCCAAGGAGTTTGGGGGCTTTTGGAGGCAAGGCCCTGCCCAGGCAGTGTTACCTTAAACAGCCTATTTATTTATTTATTTATATTTCTTTTGCAACAGAGTCTCATTCTGCCCACCTCCCACTACCACCCAGACTGGAATGTAGTGGCCTGATCTTGGCTCACTGCAACCTCTAACTCCCAAGATCAAGCAATCCTCCCTGCTTCAGCCTCCCGAGTAGCTGGGATTACAGATGTCTACCACCACCCCCGGCTAATTTTTATTTTTTCGTAGAGACAGGGTTTTGCCATGTCAGCCAGGCAGGTCTCAACCTCCTGATCTCAGGTGATCCACCTGCCTTGGCCTCCCAAAATGCTGGTATTACAGGTGTCAGTCACTGTGCCTAGCCTAGGGGGTACTTCTTGAGATGAGGGTGTAGACAGGCATCACTGCAGTAATTACGGGACAAGTAATATCTGCATCTGTACACACACACCCCACCTGTTCCCCACCTTTAAGGCTGACCTTTTGTCCTCTGACCCTTTCTCTGGCTTGCAGGCACTGCCGACCTCTGGAGCCAGTGAACATCGGCCACATCAACCCAAATTCAGACCCGGCCCGGCTCATCCCAGTACCCGGCTGTGGAGGCTAAAGGAGATGGAAAATAAGGAGTGAAAGGGAGACAGATTGCAGGGAGGGGTGTCCATATGCCTTCTTTTTTTCTCCTTTCTTTTATGTAAATACTGTCATCTGCCATTAAATGTGAAGATGATGTTGACTGGAGAAGCCACCTGACAGCTCAGTGGAAAGCACTCCCAGTTCATTACACAAACATCCAAGGCCTCGCTTTAATCACTCATGGAGTGCCAGATTCACTCCTAGCTTCTGCCAACAACATGGCCCTTCTCTTCGAGAGGTCGGAAGGAATCAAGAGGAAGCCAGATGAGGCTGAGCCTCTTACTGAGACTCCCTGACGCTTCGGGAGGAAACTGTCTAACCAGAAAAACAGGGTCACCCCTCAATCGAGAGACCATTACTGAGCCAGGAAGCAGCTCCCATTTCGGGTTATTTCCTTTTGGTTTGAGCCTCAAATATTCTCCTAGGTGGAAAGACCTCCTGGAATACTGTTTTCTGCGGAGAATGGAAAGAACATCAGCATCACCAACGTGGGCTCACTTAGAAGCATCCAATTTCAGACCCAGTAAGTGCTTCCAGGTCCCCGCCTCTGAGGTGGGAGCACAAGGCTCTGTGATGTGGACTTCACCATTCATTCCTCTGCGCACATGCAGAGCACCTACTGTGCACCGGCTCGTGGCTACGCATGCCGGACTTGGAGAGGGGAAAGGTGCAGCCTACCCTAGGGGCTCAGTCTGGGGAAAGGACAGACATGAAAATACGTAAGACCATGGTTTTTGTGATGCTGGAATGGAGGTCTGGATAGGGATGGTGGGGCAGAAACACAAGAGAGGCAGGAGGAGGAACAGGCACAGCTTTGAGGAGGAAAAAAGAGCCGAGGTTGCCAGGAAACAAGGTCAAGAAGGAGCCACGAGAGGGAGCCAGGCCAGCGAAGAGATGTTACAACTTTCATGGGACCAGCAAGGGACCAGTGTGGAAAGGAGGACGTTTGTGTGCAGCTCCTTCACTTCCCAGAGCCTTTGCACATACTTCCTGTATTTCGGGCTTCCCCTCTTAGGAGCCCCAGCCTTCCCAGGGTAGAAGCAGGCAGCTCTTTCCCAGCTCTCCTTACAGCTGGGGTACAGCCATATGGCCTTAAGTCCACCAATCAGACTCAGAGAAGAGAGGCTTCATTTTGGAAGTCAGTGTTGTGATAACAGAGGCGGCTCTTGGACTCGCCCTGCAGGCTCCCTCCGGCGAGGGTGGCTGCAATCCCAGTGGTAATGGCCGTGTCCACCATCACCCACACCAGCCTCCTGTCTCTAGTTGGCAGCAGAGGCGCCGGGCCCTCCACTGGGCTGGAATGTGGCTGTTGCTTCTACCCAAGAGACTCCAAGCCTGCGCCCCTGGCTCTCCTGAAGGCTCTGAGAGCTGCTAACATCCTTTAATGATCTCCTTTTCTCTCTAATCTAACAAGAGTGGGTTTTATTACTTGTAACCAAAAAGTCTGATTAGTATAGTTGGGAAATAACAGGAGCTAGAACAAGAGACACAGAGAGGAGCCAAGTGCCAGCATCCACATGCAGCCCTAGAGTCTAGACTTGACTCTGAAGCCCAGTGGCCTTCTGTTGGGTGCTGCAGAGACCTGACAATTTCATGGAGCTTCCTAAGGGCTGAGCTGGGGGCTTCTGCACCCACTTCCTACACTAGTCACTGTGCCTAGCCTAAACGGTACTTTTTGAGATGAGGATGTTCTGTCTTTAACTCTTTGACACACTGCTGAGATTTCAAATGCAGATTGCATTTCAAAAAAAAAACAACAATAAAGGGCTGGGTACAGTGGCTCCCGCCTATAATCCCAGCACTTTGGGAGGCCAAGGTGGGCAGATCACTAGGTCAGGAGTTTGAGACCAGCCTGACCAACACGGTGAAACCCCCTCTCTACTAAAAATACAAAATTATCCAGGTGTGGTGGTGTGCACTTGTAGTCCCAGCTACTCAGGAGGCTGAGGCAGGAGAATCTCTTGAACCCAGGAGGTGAAGGTTGCAGTGAGCTGAGGTCACGCCACTGCACTCTAGCCTGGGTGACAGAATGAGACTCCATTTCAAAAGTTAATTAATTAATTAATTAAAAACCAACAATAATAATAGCCCTGCAGTTCATGGAGCACTTGCCGCTCGTCCAGCACTGTGCCACAGGTTGTATCATCCAAGGTGGCCACGGTAGAATCTTCTATCACACAGGCTCTTGTTACAACGTGACCTTGACAGCTCCTGCATCAAGAGGGCCATGATTCTGTGGCTACTGTGGAAGTGACGCTGTGTGACTTCCAAGGCCAGGTCATAAAAGTGGATGCAACTTCTACCTGGTTCTCATGGGACTCTCAGTCTTACAGCCCAGCCACTATGCTGGAAGGAAGTCTTGGCCAAGCGTGGGTGCTGCAGCTGAATGAGTCTTGGCCAAGTATGAGTGTTACGGTCTGGACACTCAGCTAAGACCCCAGTATGCAGTCAGGATCATCTGTCAGGCTGGCAAGCCAGGAAGCCCAGAAATGAGTCTAGCCCCAGCCACCTTCTGACTAAACCCATGAGAGACTAAATGAGAACTGCCCAGATGAGCTCCAACAATCCCCAGAAATGTGAAGGACGATAATAAAATAATTGTCGTTGTTTTAAGCTGCTATGTTTTGGGATTTTTTTTTTTTTTTGAGACAGTCTCATTCTTGTTGCTCAGGCTGGAGTGCAATGCAGTGGCACCTCACAGGTTCAAGCCATTCTCCTGCCTCAGCCTCTTCAGTAGCTGGGATGACAGGCATGCACCACCATGCCCAGCTAATTTTGTATTTTTAGTAGAGATGGGGTTTCTCCATGTTGGTCAGGCTGGTCTCGAACTCCCGACCTCAGGTGATCTGCCCACCTCAGCCTCCCAAAGTACTGGGATTTCAGACGTGAGCCGCTGTGCCCGGCCTGAAGTATTTTATAGTTGCAGCAATAGATAACTGGAACACACTGTTTAAGCACCTTAATTAATTGACACATTTAATATTCACCATGACCTATGAGGTAGGTCATTATTATCCATTGTTATTAGTAGTAGCCTCGCTTTTATAAATGAAGGAGGAGAGACACAGAGAGGGTGAGTAACTTTCCCAATGGTACGCAGATGACAAGTGGTGGAGCTCAGATCAAACACCGACTGTCTGGCCTTAGAGTCAGCCTATGTTACTACGGGAGAATGCTGCCTCACTTGAAAAGCCCTATTGTAAGGTCAGAGTCATAAGAGGACTTTAAGGAGGGAAGTGGAGTGGGGTAGCCGTGGTCAGATTTGTGTTTTAGGAAGATGTGGTGTTAGGGAGGAATTGAGGGCAGGTGTCAGGGCAGGGCTGGAGGCAGAGGTCACCCTGGCCACTGCAACATCCCTCAGCAAGGCCTCACCCCAGGCAGTGGCTGTGGGGATGAAGAATGGAGAACCAGAAACAGATCTAAGAGATAGCGCAGGGGCAGGTCACTGGCTAGGTCATGAATATGGGGAGGGGCAGGCTCAGAGATGGCACATTGTCAATTGTCACCATGTTTATTCTGGTGGCTGGAAGATAAAGATACCAGATTGATTTCAGCAATTGCTAAATGCAATAAGTTATCACTCGCAAAGATCAGCCTTGGGTGCCAGCTAATATCACAGTTATCAGAAAACATGTCCCCAAGGGTGAGCAGAACTAGGACATGTGTCAGTAGAAATTTGCGTGGTTCTGCCACGCTAACAATCAACCCTAAAATCCCAGAGGTTTAAAAGAGAACTGCACTCATCCGTCTGTCCCCTGAGGTCAGCCAAGGGCTCTGCTCCACATTTTCCCCCATCCATGGCCCCCTTCTCAACCACTGCTGATTACCATTGCAGAAGCAAGAGAGCTTTGGAGTGTCTCAGACCAGCCATTAGGTCTTTCCCCCAGAAATGACCCAGGTTATAACCACTCACACTGATTGGCCAAATCAGGATCAGGTCATATGACCTCCACAACTGCCAGGGGTCCAGGAAGTCCAACCAGATCCCAGGAGGTAAGAGCTAGGTCCTGGTGGTCAGCAGTAGATGACAGTGTGGGTGTGTCCTGCCTACAGGGCAGGGTGCTGGTGCCCTGGACCCTGGCTTCATCTGAGTTAGCACTATTTATGCATCTTTTGACCCCACGTGAGCCGCTCGGGGCTGAAAGCCTGTCTCCCTCTTCTCTCTAGCAGTGTGCTCTCGCATCGATCTGATTGCCAGTTACACAGACTGAAAAGTCATCAGGTGTGCGCTTTTTCTATGTGTATATTGTACTTTAATAAAAAGTTAATTTAAAAATGGGAAAGGCCCACTCACTCCAGCAGGGTAAAAACCCTTTTATCCCAGAGTCTCAGCTCTTGGGACTGGTCCCATTCATTCCTCAGCTCTACTCACTCTCAAAATCAAAAAGCTGATCCTCAGCCTGACAGCTGCTGGTCCAGGAAGCGGGACCAAGTCAGCTTCCATCCTCATCCAGTCTCCTTAGGGTCTCCCTGCTGTCTGGCTGAGGCTGGATACAGGTACCGAGTGGGTTAATTGTGCGGCTACACAGCGGGAACCTCTCAGATGCACAAAGTCCATTAACCTGGAAATCTGGGTGAGGAGACACTGTTTGTCTCCTGGTCTGTGCTCCTGGGACCTGACAAACATCTGACCTCTCCAGGATGACTTTTCCAGGGTCAGCCTATTATGAACGAATCCTGACTAATTCGGTCACCCTTCCATTTCTTAAGTATGATTTGTGGCTTAATTGCAGCAGGAAAAAAATAATGAGAAGTGCACAGCCCAGGCCATATCCATAATTCATAACTGCAATAAAACCCTCCACATGCTGTCGTGACTTACGGCAGACTTAGCGGTGTGCACCCTGGGGCCAGCCAAGGGCCCAGATGTTTCCGCTGCAGAATTTAGAGCTCAGGGGCTGGAGGATCCAGGCTTCCCAACACTCATGGCAAAGCTCAATCCTGGTTGGAGGCAAAAACCAGAGCATTGGCTTAGGGCCCAGGGACTCAGGAGTGGCCCACGTGTAGGCTGCCCAGGAAAGCAGGGTGTGTTGGAGGCGTGGAGGCCAGACGCATCACGGAGGGAGCAACTGCAAAGTATCTCAAACCTACGGAAACCCCTTGCCATCATCACACAGCAGGGCGGGGCTACACCAGCCCCAAGAGAGTGGAAGGATGATATATCAGCTAGGAGGCTGGGCTATGAGTGATAGAAAACCCAGGTCAAATAGCTTAAACTAAAGGGGAATTTATTGGCTCACACAACTGAAAAGTCCAAAGATCATCAGGCTTCAGGTGAGGCTTGATCCAGAGGCTCAAATGACATCATCAGATAGAAGGCATCTTCCATTCTTTCCTCTGCTTTGCACCTCGGGCACCACTCGGTGGCCACTCACTGGGAGTTCCAGGGTTCCCTCTCAAGAAGCCAAATGGCTGCAGGAGTTGCAGCTCTTATAGCCTCAGGGAAGAAAGACTGCCTCCTTCTGCCAAGCACTGAATGAAGGCCCAGCTCTGACTGGCACCCATTGGGTCAGGTGTCCATTACTAAACCAATTACCAGCAGGGGGTGTGAAGGAGAGCACAGCACGCTGAGTAACTGGAGCTAAACAGGCAAGTGAAGTCCACAGACTCCACACACTGAAAAACAGGGGAAGGGCCGTTCCCTAGGGGGAGACTTGTTTGACCAAAAGAAGCAGAACTGGAGATACTAGGAAGGAAAAGGGCAGGTGCCTATGACCTAGGCCAGGAGTGGACAAACTGGGTCTGGGGGCCACACCCAGCCCAAGACATGTTTGTGTAGGTAAAGTTCTGTTGGCACACAGCCATGCCATTCATTCACAGGCTGCCTGGGGCTGCTTTTGCACTGCAGTGGCAGAATTAAGTCACTGTCACAGACTCTGTCCATCTGGCCTGCAGTCTAAAAAGCTACCATCTGGCCCTTTTCAGAAAGTTTGCTGAGCCAGGGCTTAGGGAAAACTTTATTTTAATGGAGTCCTTCTGAGATGGTGGCTAAGCACAAACACTGGAAACTCCCAGCATCCAGGCACCTCGAAATCAGAGTTGACACCTGCTCTGGCCTTCTGCCCACATTCTGGCTGGGGACCAGGGTGGCACCAAGAAAGCCAGGATGCAAGAAGTCCTGTGGGTGTGAGCTGGTTCGGCCAGGTCAGGGCAAGGGCACCTGGTCCCGCTGTGCTGCTTCCAACCAGGTGACCTAGGGTGTGGCACACATCTCTCTTGGCTGGGTGCACAGGATGAGGCTGGGGGTCCCCGGGCCCTCTCCATATATAGCAGTCGGGACCTTCTGGGGTAAGCCATGGAGTGGGCATCCTCCTCTTCCCTCATCCAAATCTGGCTTCAGGAGGCAGAGTCGCCAGCAGGAGGCACAAAGAGACCCCATCACTACTGTGCAGGAGGAGGGGGAAACGCTGTACCATACCCATGCGACCACCTGTGTGCATCTGACAGTCACCCTCCTGCAGGCTCTTGTCACCAGTGCCACTTGGGGAATTGAAACAGGCTGGGCTCTGATGTTGGGAGAGGCGTGCCTGCCATAGCTGTCCCACTGGTGTCCCAGAGGCCCAGCCATGTGGCTCTCCTCTCCGGGAGGATGGAGGGGACTTGGCCTGCATAACCTCTCCCATACCTACTCTGCGGTGTGACTCGGGCTAAGGTGACCCCACCCGGCCTCCCGGAAGGTCCTATGTGCACATGAGTGGGCCCCAGGCAGTGTGCGGTTTTCTATGCAGGAGGCCACCACTGGCCACCTCCAGACCCTCTGCACGGGGACTCCATGCCTGCAGCTTCTTCTTTGACTGGCCCCAGGGGACACAATGCTTAGCGTTGACCTCAGTATTTCCTGTGAGCCCATCAAGAGCTGCTGTTCCTGCCCAGTGCCCTCTCTGCTCTGCGTGTGCTGGTTCCCAGCTTCCCATTGGGTTTGGAGGATGGGGAGCCCAGCGGGTCAAGTCAAGAGAAGATAACTAGATTGGGTGACTTTGCCCTCCCCGTGGGACCCTCGGGGGCTGGCTGCAGCCCCTCGCATGTAGCTCTCTGTATTCTGGTAACTTCTCCATCCCTTCACCCCTTTATGTTATGTTGTAACCGCTCCTCACTATTGCGAGCCCCTGGGTGCTGACCTCCCTCTTGGGGTTTCCCTAGCCCCTGCCCAAATCTGGCTTCTTGGTTTCTGTTAGGACCCTGTCTAATATACAAGCCAAGTCACACGGAGCCTCAGAGAGACCTGGATGCTGACAGGGCTGGTGAAAGCAGGGTGATGGGGACCAAGGCCTGGCTCAGGGGAAGCCAGCCTGGATTGCTCTGGTGGCCTGCACACCTACCCCAAATGCCTGCCCACAAAGAAGTCCCTTGAAATTCTGAGGATGGCCGGTTAGTCATAGCTCCCTTGGCCTGCTGAAGACTGCAGTGGTAGGGCCAAGTCTCTTCAAGGTTTAAGAATTCCAACAAGTTTACTAAAGGGCGAGCAAGGATCTGCTTGCCTGAGGCCTGTGCCCTGGAATGGGGCAATGAGCTTGGAGCCCCCCAAAAAGCCTCTCATGGAAGCATGCACACAGCTGCACCTTCATTCTGCAAACAAGAATAGAGATGGCACTGCCCTGCTGAAGAGCTAGGGAGCTGAAAGATTCTAGGTTTCAAAGAGTTTTCTGTCTATAAAGACAGACAAGTAATAAATAAAGAGTCACAAGAGTTACTTGTTAACTTGTTTAATTGTTACTTGTTTAGTTGTTTAATTGTTACAAATTAACAAGTAACAATTGAAGAGAAAATTCTGATGTTAGCACAAAAAATGCTACAATTTAGGGAAACACTGGGAATGGGGGAGCACTGAGACTGGGCCGCTCAAGAGGTTGTTTGAAGGAGACATCTGAGTGCCTCTAAAACGAGGGTGGAGGAACGCTGTCACCAGGAGGACAGGGGAAGGGAGGACCCCCTGCAGAAAGAGCCAGTTTGAAGCTCAGCATTGAGGAAGAACAGCTCAGCTCTCCTACTGAGACAGCAGCGACCCTCCTGGCTGGAAAATCACCTGGGAGCCTGGCTCTCCTGGAGTCACCTCCTCCCGCTCTCTCACTGAGTTATGTCAATTATTTATTGGATGACCAGAAGTCTCAAATCTCCCAGTAGTCTGGATGGCTGCTCTCTGGCCTGGTGAGATGGCTGATTCCCACTTTCCACAGTTTGCTTTATTGACAATTATATATGAGCTCATTGTTCCCAGTGTTTGGACCAATGCATGAATAAGGCTGGAGACAAAGGAAGAGGCACCCAAGCCTAAGCCATGAAGAGTTAAAGAACACATACCTAGCTTTAGAATTGTTTCATTCTAAGTAATTTAGTTCCTGCCTGTTACACTTGCAATTAAGAGATGGTGAGTGACAAAAGATTTCTTCTCTGTAGGCAGAAAAGCACATACCCGCAAGCTCGGGCACCCACACAGATTCCATCAGCACTCTCGTGTATGTCCAGGTACACACAGCTACACACAAAAGCCCTTGCCTCTGCCTGTACCACATGCACACACATGTGCACACATGTGCACACCCCATGCAAGTGCACGCAGAGATGCGTGCACATGGGAGCTCACGCTGATGGACTATACATCCCGTGTGTTCATTGCATGCTTGGGTGTGCTTGCACTAGCACCTGTGTGTGCGGGGTCACGTTATAATTTTTAAGAGGCCCTGAGCATGGAAAAGCTTCTGTAGTATTTTTGCCTCCAACAAGGAATTTAAAATAAAATAGTTATTTTTTTAAATATCAGAGAATTTGCTGGGTGCAGTGACTCATGCCTGTAATTCCAGCACTTTGGTAAACTGAGGCGGGAGGATCACCTGAGGTCAGCAGTTCAAGACCAGGTTGGCCAACATGGTAAAAACCTGTCTCTACTAAAAATACAAAAATGAGCCAGGTGTGGTGGTGGGTGCCTGTAATACCAGCTACTTGAGAGGCTGAGGCAGGAGAATTGCTGGAACCCAGGAGTTGGAGGTTGCAATGAGCAGAGACCGTGCCTTTGCACTCCAGCCTGGTAACAGAGCTACACTCCATCTCAGGAAAAAAAAAACACCTACTAGGGGCCGGGCACTGTGGCTCATGCCTATAATCCCAGCACTTTGGGAGGCTGAAGTGGGTAGATCGCTTGAGCTCAGGAGTTCGAGACCAGCCTGGGCAATATGATAAAACCTTGTCTCTACTAAAAATACAAAAGTTAGAGGAGTATGGTGATATGCATCTGTAGTCCCAGCTACTTGGGAAGCTGAGGTGGCTGGATCACTTGAGCCCAGGGGGTGGAGCCTGCAGTGAGCCATGATTGTGCCTCTGTGCTCTGGCCTCGGTGACAGAGCAAGACCCTGTCTCAGGAGAAAAATAAAACAACTTTGAGGGGCTTGGGTCCCACCAATTGGATCAAAATTGCTACATTTTCATCCAATTGATCTAGGGTGGGGCCTGAGCATCTGGGTTTAGGAAACCTTCCCAGGTGATTCTAACATGCAGCTGATGTTGAGAATCTCTGGTCTATAGGACCCCTGATGAGTGAATGTCCCATGACGGGGAACTCACTACCTGATTTAGCAGCCCCACTTGCTATACGGACAAGTTCAGAGTTGAGAGCCTTTCTCCACAATGGGGTTCCAAATTTCCATAAAAGTGAAAGCAAGCCCAGGGTGGGGGTGTCTTCCTACTGTCATTAGCTGGGGAGGTGTTCACTGATTCTGCTACCCTCCTCTGGTGGCTGGCTGCACTCTAGCATAACCTGCCTCCTCCAGGAAGCCTGCCTGACAACTACCACCCCCAGGCCTCTCTCCCAGCTCTGGGCACCCAGACCCCCAAGGACAGAGCTCTTGCTTCCTGTTCCTCCTGTCTGAGCCTTGTCTCCAGCAGGCTCTGTTAGGTGAAAGTGCAACAGCTGGCACTGTAGGGCTGCAGGTCTGGAGAGAGCACAGGATGGGAGGCCAGCAGATGCCGGCCAGATGCCCGACCAAGGCGGGCCCTCCACTGTTCAGAGCCTGCTGGCTCAGCCACGAGGCGGGGCTGAAGCACCTGTGTGAAACACCTGAACAAATGTGCAGAGCCTGCCAGCACTGCGCCTGCACACAGAGGGCTCCACGTGGCTTCACCCCAAGCTGAGAGCCTGACACAAGGCCGACTTCTCCACTAGGCACCACAGACCCCACGCCAAGAGCCCACACTACTTTTAGAGGACCCTCAAAATGTCTTAGATTTCTTTTAAAATCAGAAGAAAATGATGACTCTAATGTAGCCTGGGTTACATTTGTCTTCACACTGATGACATTGTAAAATATCAGTGTTAGTGTTTTATGGAGGGAGGGACCAGTGAAAGCCATACTGCAGTCCTAGCGAGGGTGGTGATCTCCAGGCCTAGGGGGGGCCCAGCGGGATCCCCCCACATTCCCAGTGGGCCCAGACCAGTGTTTCAGAGGGCACGGTCTGTGCCCACTGACGCTGACTTCTATCAGAGGAGTTTCTCCAGCAAAGCAAGGCAGGTAAACATGGGCTCTGAAGTTACATGGTTGGAACCTGAGCTGCGTGACAGGCTGCTCACTTCACTTCTCTGTGCTTCTGTTTCTGCTGCTGTAAAATGGGGGTGCTAAGACTCCTTCCAGGGTCGTGAGGACTCAGGGAGCTCATGCACTGAGAGACCCAGGCACCTGGGAGGCCAGCGCCCAGCCTCTGCTGGGACAGCAGCACCTCCAGGGGTATGGCAGACAGCAGTGGGCTCTTTCTGGGGCCCCAGGACAAGGCCAGGCCCTGGGCATCACTGCAAGTTTCAGACACACATGAGCCCTTGGGAGAGGCCTCAAGCCCCTGCCTCCTCCAGCCTGAGAAAGGGGCTGAGAACCAGGGCCTTGCCGGAGGAGCCCTGGGGAGCTGCCATTTGGTCCCTTTCTCTGGCTGGTGATGGGGTCTGAGGGAAGCCCGGGGCGCTTTTCAGGATGTGTGGCTGCTCTATGCCCAGGGCTCCTCTGTCTCCCTCCTCTTGGTCCCCACAGAGGAGCAGTGGGATCTCTGCTTGTTCTTCCAGCTTTTTATTCTGAGCAAATTCTGCAAGCACTTATGGAGCACCTACTGAGTACTGGGGGGACAGATGGAAGCAGAGCCACCATCAGCTGGGATTTCTGGAACTGAGCCAGGCTGAGGGGAACCCGGACAGCGCAGGGAGAGAAGGGTCTCCTCTGCTGCAGAGCGGCCACAGGTGCTGGATCCCGACTGGGGGATGCTTGCTCCCTCATCACACTGCCCTGCAAGACGGGGCGGTCATCAACAATTTACAGATGAAGAGACTGATGCCCAGGCAGGAGAAGGAGCTTCCCTGGGCCACGTGGCTGTCGGTGGTGAGCTGAGGCCTATACCCAGCTCTGTCTGATGCAGAGTCCTCGACCTAAGCCAGCTCACCTCCCTTGCCATGACAACTGAGGTGACCTTGTGCCAGGGCTCCTGGGGCCCTCAGGCAAGGGCCTGCCCACAGGCTCTCCCTTTTGGCCTGAACCTTAGACTGAATGGGACAGGTCAAGAGGAAGCAGACCTTGATCCTCCCCCTGGGGGTCATCACCAGCGCTGAAGCTGAAAGGGAGGCTGCAGCCTCGGGAGCTCCCAGAGGAACATCTGATGGATGGGGAAGGCAGAAAGTGACTTCCTCAAGGTCACACAGCAAAGGAAAAGGAGAAAGGGGCTGGTAGACGGGGTTGATAGCTCACGCCTATAATCCCTGCAGTTTGGGAGGCTGAAGCATGTGGATCACTTGAGATCAGGAGCTCGAGACCAGCCTGGGCAACACAGTGAAACCCCATCTCTACTAAAAATACAAAAATTAACTGGGCATGGTGGTGGGTGCCTGTAATCCCAGCTACTCGGGAGGCTGAGGCACAATAATTGCTTGAACCCAGAAGGCAGAGGTTGCAGTGAGCCAAGATTGTGCCACTGCACTCCAGCTTGGGCGACAGAGTGAGACTCGATCTCAGAAAAAGAAAAAAAGAAGAAAAGGGGGCTGGGGTGGAGTCGCCCCTGAGTGTCCTGTTTTATCCCCATCAGGGAGAACTCTCCGAGCTGTCAGATGGGCATCACACCCCACTGGGCAAAGTAGAAGACGCCCTTTGGTGCCCAGTGGGCTATCCGTATTTACCAAGTCTCCATCACCCGCCCACCCACACACATCTCCCTAAAACACACTTTGAACCTGACAATTCTTTATTTTTTTAAATATAGAGACAAGGTCTCACTATGCTGTCCAGGGCAACATTCAGCAAGCACTTATGGAGCACCTACTGAGTGCTGGGGGACAGGTGGAAGCAGAGCTGGCTGTTCTTGAACTCTTGGGCTCCAGCAACCCTCTTGCCTCGGCCTCCCAAAGTGCTGGATTACAGATGTGAGCCACCCCACCTGCCACACTCCCACTTTTTTTTAAAACCTGACAGTTCTTAAAAGGCTTTGCACTTTGCGAAGCATATATATATGTATGACTTGTGCTTCCTTACCACAAGTCTTGAGATAAGTCATCTTCATTAAGGGTGATTTTTCTGATTTTAAATCTTTAAAGCACAGTAATACATAAAAAGATAGAAAAATTCCCATAAATACAATCCCTCAGAAGTAACCCCTTTTATTAACGTGTGGATGTATTTCCTTTTTTTTTCTTTCTTTTTTTCTTTTTTTTTTTTTTTTTGAGATGGAGTCTCACTGTCACGCAATCTCAGCCTACCGCAACCTCCGCCTTCTGGGTTCCAGCAATTCTCCTGCCCCAGCCTCCCAAGTAGCTGGGATTACAGGCTTGTGCCACCACGCCTAGCTAATTTTTGTATTTTTAGTAGAGATGGGGTTTCACCATGTTGGCCAGGCTGGTCTTGAACTCCTGACCTCAGGTGATCCGCCTAGGCCTACCAAAGTGCTGGGATGACAGGGGTGAGTCAACAGGCCCGGCCTCTTTGTATTTTCTTTGCTACTTTTGTTTTCACTGTAAAGTGTATAGTCTTAAAGGTACAACTCCCTAAGTGTTTAGCCACTAGCAAGATCCAGATCAGAAACATTCCAGCACCTTCACAGGCTCCCAACCCACCCCTGGCCCCGGACAACTGCTGTCCTACCGTTGCTCACCATAAGTTAGCGTTGCTTGCTTTAGAATTTTTTATTTTTTATTTTATTTATTTATTTATTTTAAAGACGGGGTTTCACCATGTGGGTCAGGCTGGTCTTGAACTCCCGACCTCAGGTGATTCGCCCACCTTGGCCTCCAAAGTGCTTGGATTACAGGAGTGAGCCACCACGCTCGGCCACTTTAGAATTTTTTAAAGAAATCATTGTTATCTTGCTTCTTCCTCTCAACAAAATAGCTGCGAGGTTCCTTCCTGCTGTTGCCTGTGTCTGCGGTTGTGCTTTTTGTTGATGTCTGCTATTTTATTTTATTTATTTATAATTTTTATTTATTTATTTTTTTGAGATGGGGTCTTGCTCTGTCACCCAGGCTGGAGTGCAGTGGCATGTGAATCTTGGCTCACTGCAACCTCCGCCTCCCGGGTTCAAGTGATTTTCCTGTCTCAGACCTTCAAGTAACTGGGATTACAGGCGTGCGGCACCATGCCTGGCTAATTTTTGTATTTTTAGTAGAGACAGGGTTTCACCATGTTGGCCAAGCTGGTCTCGAACTTCTGACCTCAGGTGATCTGCCTGCCTCAACCTTCCAAAGTGCTGGGATTACTGGCACAAGCCACCGCACCAGGTCTGCTATTATATAAGGGTGCACCATTATTAATTCATCCATACCACTGTTGATGGACACTTGGATTGTTTCTACACTGGGGCTATTAAGAATGAAGACGCTGGGAAATTCCTGCTTTTTAGAGGACTTCCTACAATGAATACATCTCAATAATAATAACTGTTAAATGCTATATATTGTATATCATATTCTGTTACATAATTAATAAATATATTAAATTTTAATGAAATCAATAAAAACTGATATAATTTTCGTCATAGCCAATGAAATCTTAGCTTTGCCAACACTTTAAATGCCACATCGTTAAAATCCCTGCCTAGTTATTCCGTTTAAAGGAGCCATATAACCCCGATTTTATTTTTCTGTTTTGCGGATGAGAAAATAGCAAGGAAGGCACAACTCGGGCCTGGCCCGGCTCTTCCCCCTCGGGTTGGAGTTTCAACGCGAGGAAGCCAAGAGCCTAAAATACGAACACCCAGGAAATGAAGCAGGGGGGAGAGGCCCTGCTGAGGCAATAAAGAATCACGCATCCGAGGACGGAGAAAGGTGTTCCGCGGCTGGCTTCCGCAAATACAAAGCAGAAGGAGCCACGAGGCGTGGACCCCGGCGGGGCGGCTCCGCGCGGGATCCAGGGAGGCGCCGCACCCGCATCCGCCACCAGGAGGCGCCAGAGCAGCGCCCACGGCTCCGCAGGGCTGGGGCTGCGGGCGGGCCGCCGAGGCAAGCCAGGCCTCCACCCCGGCTTCCTGCAAAGACCAGGTAGGAGAAGGCTCTGGCAGCGGATCAGAAGCTTTTCCACGGACACGCTCCACTCCGCCTTCCCTCCTGACGCATCCTCCTACGCCCCCTGAGCTTCCCCGACCTCATTTGTCAGCCAGGAAGAAGGATGGAATGAGATGGGTTCGTGGTAGGAAATCCTCTAAAGGGCAAGCGTTTCCCATTGCCGCAGGACTTCCCAGCAGGGCAGCCCCCGAGTCCAGTCCTGGACCTTCACCGCAGGTTCAGAGAGGGCCTTCGACCAGCCTGAGGACACACAGCCACCCTGGGTCCGTGTCTTTTCCCAGAAACTGGGATTTCCCCTTCCCGCAGGGACCTGCAGAGGAGCAGCCGGTCCCAGGTCTCCCAACTGCGCCCGCCGCCCCGCCTGCCTCCACCGCGGTGAAACGTTGTTCAGAATAACTAGCGTCCCCACGACACGCAGGTGCGAGCTTTGTGAGTGGCTCTTCCGGACACGTTTACGCCTGGGGTCGGAAGAAGGCACTAAAAAAGCTTTAAGACAAAAGCCACGTGGATGTCAGGAGGGCACGCGGGGCGTCCTCCGTGGAGCAGCTGCAGAATCCGCGTTGGAAGGGAACTCTGCGACCCTCGGATCCCAAAACTCAGTCCACCGACTGGGGACCAGCGTGCCTGCCCTAAGCCACGCAGCAAATGCATTTCACTTCCAGCAGACGAAGCTGTCACCTAAGGGGGCTTCTCAGCCCAGGCTGGGGGCCGCAGAAATGCTTTTCATCATCCTTCACCTGCAGGAAGCTCATGAGACAAATGGGGGGAAATGGAGGCAGGAGGCGAATGGAAGAGAGGCAATGGCGCGATGCCATCCCAGAGGGAGCCGCACTGCAGAGGGCAGGGCCACGTCCTGGTGCCTTTCTCTCCCCTGCCCAGGGAAGCAGCAGACCTTCTCCTCCGGGAGCCGAGAAGCGAGGGCCGACACAGACACCCACGTGTGGAACACCGATTAGACAATCACAGCTGTCTGGCATCATTAATGCCGCTGATATTAACTCTCCAGCCCCTGCCCAGCATTTGACAGTTGTCACTTCTGGTCCCACAATGACCCTGCAAAAGGACAGACTGTCATCTCCATGCTGCCGAGTAGAAAATAGTTGGGGAGGCAACGTGACTGGCCCAGACCCACACAGCTAAGAACAGAGGCAGCCGGGGCTTCCTCCTGCAGGGCTGGGCCCCGGTCACCCAACAAGGGAGGTCGTGGCTGCTGGTGCTGGAAGGAAGCGTGGTGATTGCCACTCTAGGGTGCATCTGGATGAGGTCAGCAGGGTGAGGGCCTGCAGGGGATGCAACATGCACACACAGGGTACAGCGGGATCCCACACGGAGATCCCACTCAGGAATCCCACACGGGGATCCCACACGAAGATCTCACTCCGGAATCCCACACGGGGATCCCACACGGAGATCCCACTCAGGAATCCCACACGGGGATCCCACACAAAGATCTCACTCGGGAATCCCACACGGGGATCCCAATAGCCAGCCCCCAGCCTCGGCGCTTACTGTCCATCCATTTTCCCCACAGCACCCGTGAACTCACCAGGATAAGAGCCATGCCTCCTTTGACATGCCAGCCACATTCTCCCTCTGCGTCCCTGTTTGGATTCTGAACATCCACGTTTCTCCGGCCCCTGACATCTACATCCCTCAGGACTATTATCCAGTGGAGTGGGCTGAATGGCTGAACATTTTTTTCACTTCCTCCCCCAATCAGTCAAGGCATGCAAAAGCGGCCTGGGCCGGCCCCTGTGAATGGCTCCGCACACTGAGTCTGCCTGACCCTGAACTACTCTGAACGCTCCTTTGCAGGGCAGGGAGGCTGCCTCATCCATCCGGTGCTGTCCACTGTTTGTCCCAGGCTTGGCACAATGGAACGTGCAGGCCCCCAGCTCAGGGGCCCTCGGATTTTAGCTGCTATAGATGGCAAAAGAGTTCAGGAAATAGGGCAGGCCTCATCTAAGTTATGACATCAGCCTTGGACAATCTCCTCCGGGTATTTTTCTAGGATCCCAGGGCCACCAATTACCAGATATTCATGGTTACTCCTCCGTGCTGAGCTGTGGGTCCCCTAATTAAGGAGACTATGTCATTGCTGACTCAGCTGGTGCTTCTCTCTCCAGAACCTACCACAAGAGAGTCTCTGACTCATCACGCTCATTCATACTGCATGTGCACATGTGTGTTCCTGTGGGCAGGGGCATGCGTGTGCATTAAAAGCCATTTAAAATGTGCAACATGTGACCCTGTAACTGCCTTGCATGCTAAATCACCTTGCAAATGTATTTTTCTTCATGACAACTTTATTTTTCTTTGGTTTCATTTTGTTTTTGAGATAAGGCCTCACTGTTGCCCAGGCTGCTCTCCTGAGCTCTAGTGATTTACCTCCCTCTGTTTCCCCAAGTGCTGGGATGACAGGCATGAGCCACCATGCCCGGCCTCTTCATGGTAATCTTAAGCCTCTTCATTTGTGAACTGCTTCATGTTACTCCTGTCTTGCATTTGCGTTTTCATCGCTGGTAACCCTGGTTCACAAATGCACCTGGGGATGGAGATGTGGTGATGGTGGTTTTCACATCAGCAGCAGAGAAAGATGGAGCCCTCATGGGTGCTCTTAGAGGAGCTCAGTGGCCACCGGAGAAAAAGCTAAGGTGGGAATCACACCTTATACTATACACCAAAATAAATTCCAAATGGGAAAATATTTAGATACAAAAAAGCTCTAAAAACATCAAAAGAAAGCACAATATATTGTATATAATCTCAGAATGCAGAACTCCTGTCTCTAAGGAGTACATAAAACTCCAACAACGTAAAAGATTGTTGGAGTCTCATAAGTTTTAAAGTCAAAAGTCAAGCAAAAAGCAGGGGAATATATTTGTAACTCCTGTCACAGCTACAGAGACAGTTTCCTTAATATGTAAAGACTCCCTACAAATCAATGAGACCAAAAATTCAACAGGAAAAAAGATAGCCCAGGACATCAACTGCTGATATGGGCTAGCTCTGTGTCCCCACCCAAATCTCATCTTGTAGCTCCCATAATTCCCATGTATTGTGGGAGGGAGCTGGTGGGAGGTGATCAAATCACGGGGGTGGGTCTTTCCCATGTTATTCTCCTGATAGTAAATGGGTCTCATGAGATCTGATGGTTTTAAAAATGGGAGTTTCCCTGCACAATCTCTCTCTTGGCCTGCCAGCCTCCATGTATGATGTAACTTGCTCCTCCTTGCCTTCAACCGTGATTGTGAGGCCTCTCTAGCCACGTGGAACTACAAGTCTATTAAACCTCTTTTTCTTAAAGTCTCGGGTCTGTCTTTATTAGCAGCATGAAAATGGTTACATACAACTGCTTAGACTCAAATCTCAGCTCTGCAAGTTACCACCTTTGCATCTTTGAGCAAGTTGCTGATCATTCTGGACCTTGGTTTCTTTGTCTATAAAAAGCCCTGGCCTCACTGGGGTTGTTGTAAAGATCCCCACTATTACCGCTGTTTATTTACCTGCACACCCTCCCTCAAGACTGGGGCTTCTTGGGTGCGAAAGCTGGCCCCCACAAAGGCCCTTTGGCATGCAGCTATGGCTGGTGAATTGCATTCAGATGGGCCTTGATGAAGGATCCAATTCCAGTTCTTTGGCCCACGCCACAGTGCCACCTGAGTCACTGATAATCCTTGCTGAGGCCCCCGTGTACATCCAGGTTGGAAGGAAGGAGAAAACAAGCCAAGGACTTAGAATGGCAAACGCAGGCCTCTGCAGAACGTCCCAGCTACATGGCCCTGGGTGGAAGTTAAAATTCATAGACTGTTAATTAGTGTGTGGAACAGGAAGTTTCTGAATAGCTTTGCAGTAAGGCCATCGGCAGGCTGAGGGCCAGCACTTAAAAGCCTGCTTGAAAAGAGGCAGGAGGGAAAAGGAAGGCAAAGCCGCCAGGGCTGGGGACGTTTCTGCTTCTTTTTACATCACAGCAACCCAAACACTCGTTTCTGCAGGGACTTCCTTTGGAAATGAAGCCATGCGCCCTCGAGGTGAGCTTCGAAAGGACTCAGGCCCTGCAACAACCTAGGGCTGGGAGAGAGTACAGGAGGGTGGGAGAGAGAGGGCATGTGTGTGTGCATGTGTGTGTGTGTGTGTGTGTGTGTGTGTGTGTGTGTAACCACCTTCACAGGTCACAAAAGGCTTTTTCCTGCCTGTTTTTAAAGCCACACTTGCCTCCTTGATGAGCTAGTTCGCAGGTATAGGATGACCCGTAAGGAGGTGACAGTGTCCCTGACTCAGTGATGTGGATGCCTTTGGCCTTCAGCATGAAGTTAACATTTCAGGGGAGCTTGAATCCTAAATTTGCAACTCAGTGACCCCCTTCCCTGCCTGGGCCTCAGTTTCCCCCTCCGTAGTAGGAGGCCCAGGCTCCACAGCCTGCTGAGGCCCTGCAGCAGCACAGGTGGGTGGCACCACGTTCCCTGTGGGACTTGCTTACTGTCACCAGCTCTGACTCTGGGCCCAGCGCGGCGGTTCCCAGGCATTGCTGCCTAAGGCCGGTAGAGGTCACGAGTGTTCTCCAAGGTCTGTGCCCGCTGCTGCACTACTGTGTCCCAGCTGCAGCCACAGCCTGCTGGCTCATGGACCAGCCCCCTGCCCAGGGCCCACCTGGAGGTAGCTGTCCTCAACGTTCATGACAGGGGGACCGGGCACCTGAGCTCACTCTGCTTGGAAACTCCACACAGAGGCACCTCCCTGCACTCAATGGCGAGTTCAATCAGGGTGCACAGGCCTGAGTTCCAGCCCGTGGGGTGGGAGGACGCACCCAGGGTTCCCAAAGGCCGGTTGGCCAGCCTGAGAGATGCTTTGAGAGCATGTCCTCTGGCCATGAAGGCAGCTCCGGGTCCTTCTGCCCCTTAAGGCCCAGCCTCTGGCAGTGGCCGGAGCAATTTTACCTAAAGGTGGGACTGTGCCCTGGGGGAGGCATTCCACCTTGAAGAATAGAAAGTCACCCACTGGAAAGGTTATTGTCTTAGAATTTTTTTTAGTCTTGCTAATTGTGTGGAAGAAGAAGAAGGACTCAGCTTGGTGCTAATGTTTCTGTTTGTGTTTTCTGCCATCATGGCTCACTGCAGCCTCAACCTCCTGGGCTCAAGTGATCCTCCCACCTCAGCCTCCGGAGTAGCTGGGACTACAGGCATGCACCACCACGCCCAGCTAAGCTTTGTATTTTTGGTAGAGATGGGTCTCATCATGTTGCCCAGGGTGGTCTAGAACTTCTGGGCTCAAGTAATCTGCCCTCCTCAGCCTCCCAAAATGCTGAGATCACACAGCACCTGGCCTGCTAACGTTTTTAACACCTCTCTGACCCCTGTTCACCCCTATTGTGTGTCTCAGGGCCTCCGGCAGACAAAAGACCAAAGTACACAGAACAAAATGTCATAGTGTCCATTTTCTTTCTTATATTTTATTTTTGAGACGGGGTCTCGCCCTGTCACCTAGGCTGGAGTGCAATGGCACAATCTTGGCTCACTGCAACCTCCGCCTCCCAGGTTCAAGCGATTCTCCTGCCTCAGCCTCCTGAGTAACTGGGATGACAGGTGCATGCCACCATGCCTGGCTAATGTTTTGTATTTTTGGTAAAGATGGGCTTTCACTGTGTTGGCCAGACTGGTCACAAACTCCTGACCTCGTGATCTGCCCACCTCGGCCTCCCAAAGTGCCGGATTATGGACATGAACCACAGCACCTGGCCTGCCAGTGTTTTTAACCCCTCTCTGACACCTGTTCACCCCTATTTTCCAGCTGAGTGTGTCTCAAGGCCACATCCTCCAGCAGACCAGAGACCAAAGTACACAGAACAGCGTCATGGTGTCCATGTTTGAGAATGCTTCTTTAAAGTTTCCTTTTGAGAAAACTTTCTGTTGACAGCAAGGGGTGTGGCTGTCTGTTTATACACAATATATGGTTTCCTCTTGAAGGAAATGTGAAAAGAGGATGTAGTTTTAAGAGAAATGATTAGTAACCATGGACATAAAATGTATTTTTTTTTTAATTGTATTTAAATTAAATTGAATTTAACATTGTTAAATAAACAAGAGCTCAGGAGCTCTGCAGCTCTGGGCCACCATGCCTGAACGTGGCTCCTGCAGGTGTCTGGGAGAGCGAGCCCCATTCAGCCCCACAGCTCCTGCTCAGACTACACTTGAACCAGATGGGGGACAGACAGCGCTCAACCTCCACTGAGGCCACGTCATGTGCTATGCAGCTCTGAGCCCGGTGATGGCACAACTTGGTTTACTTGATTCCCAGGGATCAAAGCAGGGGTCCAGTGTCTCATGCCTAGGCAGGATCATGGGGAGGGGACCTTCCCTCTTCCTTGGGGACTTGGGGGCAGGGTTCCAGGGGCTGGCTTCTGACTGTTGAGGAGAGCATCGCTGGCCTCTGTGATCCTCTGCTGTGATGACTCTCTCCGGGATGTGAAGGGCCCACATGCTCTGAGTGACTCACCTTCTGTCTCCCCTGGAGCTGAGCCTGGTGTTTCTTCTACTGAATAGACAATTATAGGACGCTTCCTCTGGGCCCTGAGCTCCTCACCAGTACTAACTCATTTAATCCTCATCACAGCCCAGCAGGGGAGGTACTGTTGGTCTACCCAGTTCACAGATGGGGAAGCTGAGGAAGAGTGATTCAGGTCAGACAACCAGGAAGGAGTGGCTCGGACATGATGTTTGTCAACGTGGTGGTGAACATCTGAAGTTGGAAATCGCAGCCAGCCATTGCACTTGACAGAAGGCCTGCGGTGCCCGCACTGTACCCAGGGCGCTGGTGTCAGAGTGCTCGCCAAGCCGTGTCCTCCTCCGGTAATGCAGTGATGTGCACACCCCAAGAGTAAGTGGCAGGATGGCAGGAGGCAGCGTGCAGACGGGGCCTGGCAGGGTGGGTGATTCTGTCACCAAGGCTCGTCTGTCTTCCCTCCCTTCCCTTGCTTCTCACTCCTGAGGGCATCACCCTCACTCTCGCTTCACCTGTTCACCAGAGGCACACTGAAAAAACACGTAGGCATCGCAAACAGTGTCAGGGGCCAAGCTCCTGACATCTTCAGCTGGCTCCACCTCCACCTGCTGTGTGATCTCAGTCACATTCCTACCCTCTCTGGGCCCCACATGCTGCCTCTGTAAACAGGTGGATGTGTTCCCAGGTGAAGAGTCAGAAACCTACAGTCCTTGTGCCAAATCAGACACCACCTGTTACAACAGCAGAGTTGAGTCCTGCTGGCAGACACTAACATAGTTACTCTGACCCTCCAGCATCTCCCAGCCCCTGTCCTGGAAGATCTGGGCAGACATCTTGTTTTGTTTGCTGCATTTGCTCTTGGCGAGCGTGGAACAGGGTCGGCCCCCACAGGCTCTCAGGAGATAGATGCCTATTGAATGAATGCATTTCTGAGAGCTCTGCCGCCTTTGATTATCTAAGACCACGATCACAGCTTGTGGACCGGGGTCACCACAAAGGCTTGTGACCCACGTGCTTCCTCCAGCTGCCATACAGCAGACGGCTCGAGGGCCACAGCAGTCATGAAGGTGCACCCTTAAGATCCGTGCCCCTCAGATCCGTGCCCCTCAGGTCCACACCCCTCAGATCTTTCCTTTGTTTTTAAATTTTCTTCTAATTTCTTTTTTTTAATAATTTTTTTAAGAGACAGGGTCTCGCTATGTTGCCCAGGCTGGAGTGCAGTGGCTATTCACAGGCGCAATCCCACTATGGATCAGCACGGGAGTTTTGACCTGCTCCATTTCCGACCTGGGCCAGTTCACCCCTCCTTAGGCAACCTGGTGGTCCCCCGCTCCCAGGAGGTCACCATGTTGATTCCAAACTTAGTGCAGACACCCGATCGGCATAGCGCACTACAGCCCAGAACTCCTGGGCTCAAGCGATCCTCCCACCTCAGCCTCCTGAGTAGCTGGGACTATAGACACACGCCACTGCGCCCAGCAGATCTTAAAGAAGGAATCCACTATTCAGCTGCAAGGAGGGCAGCTGGCGACAGCTCCAGCTGTTGGAGCTTTCTGGACCCCTCCTCTTTTCAACCAAGCCTGTGTATTTCCAGTATTAGGCCTCACCACTTATGCCCAGTCCAGGACTCCCCTAGTGAGCCATCTTTGTTCTGAGCTCTGCAGGGGGCTGGCCAGGACCTGTGAAATGCGCACAGCTGCCTGAGTGTCTCCCTGCTTCCTTTCCCTTTGCTTTGCATGGAGCTGGCCTACAACAAACTTCTGGCACTTCTGCCTTCCACACAACTACTTTCTTTTTTTTTGCTTTGAGATGGAGTCACGCTCTGTCACCCAGGCTGGAGTGCAGTGGTGCGATCTCAGCTCACTGCAACTTCCGCCTCCTGGGTTCAAGTGATTCTCCTGCCTCAGCCTCCTGAGTAGCTGGGATTACAGGAGTGTGCCACCACATCTGGCTAATTTTGGTATTTTTAGTAGAGATGAGGTTTTGCCCAGGCTGGTCTTGAACTCCTGACCTCAGGTGATCCACCTGCCTCAACTTCCCAAAGTGCTGGGATTACAGGCATGAGCCACCGCGCCTGGCCCCACACAACTACTTTCTGCAGGACCCGAACCATGGGGACAGACTCCTCAGCATGCATCAAGCGCCTGGTGTTTAAGGAGCACTGGGTTGGGAGCTGGAGGGTGGAGCCAATCCGCCAGAAGAAGAGCGGAACTGGCCAGCAGCCTATCAGAGCTCCTGGGGATGATCAGCTCACCCACATTCCACATGCCCTGGGAATTCCAACATTCAGGGACTTGCAGAACTTTGCAGCGGAAGCTGGTGAGCATTTTGCTGCAGCCCTGCCATCTGTGGAGGCGATTAGTCTCAGAGAGGGGAAGGTGTGGGGATTGAGGGGCCAAGGACTCCCACCCTCCCGGGTTTGGGTGCAGGAGGAAGCAGGTGTGGGAGCAGTGTGATTGCAGACCGCAGCGTTGGCCTTACTGGAACAGCTGATTGGAGAGCTAGGCTTAGACCAGAGGCCAAATGCGAATCCTTAAGACATCCTGTCCTGTGCAGTTAAATGCACACACTGCCTCGAGCACCCTTCCACCCTGAAGAGGGGCTGAGCTGCATCCCCTCAGTTCCCACCCCAAAGTCACCATCAGCTAAGTGACTCCTTCTTCCAGAGACATGATTGAGCCAGGGGCTGGTGAAGAGAAGAGGCCAAACTGTTTACCTCTCACTCTTTTATCCTGCAGAGGGGAGAGCATACTCTTACCTCTTTGGGCTCTCAAAGAGTGCGGAATTAGCAGAAGAGACTTGTCTCAGGTCACACATGTAGGCTGTTGGTGGCGGAGCTGGAATTAGAGGCAGAGAAACATTACCGAGAACAACATGCTGCGAAGCCTGGAAACAAAGAGACAGACCCCTGCACAGCTGGCCTCTGGGGAGAGTGTACCCAGCGACTGGTCCCAGAGTTGGCAAGGCAAGGGGTATAGGCACATCGCAGACTAGCGAGGGGATGGCATGACCACCCCAGTGCTGCAGGGGTACACGGAGGGACTGTGGTGGGAGCCCGATGGGAGCCGAGCTTGGCTGAAGCCACAGACCCAGGAGCCTGGGTAGTGACATCCACGTGGCAACCTCTCCAGATGCAGGGCCTCAGGTGAAGAATCCCAAGGGGTGGAGGGGGCATCCGAGGGGTGGAGGAGGGGTCCCAGTGGATGGAGGGGGACCCCGAAGGTTAAGGGTGAGCCCAAAACAGAGCAAGAGCACGAGAGCCTGCCATGGCATGCATCTTATGTACAGTGTTTCAGTTAATCCCCCAGGATGCTTCAAGGTAGGAGACATTTTCCCCTTTCATAGATGAGAAAACTGAGGCTCAGAAAGAGTAGGAGGCTTGGCCAAAAGGTGCCAGCAAAGAGTCATGGGACCAGTCATGGGACTTCCATCTTTAAAGTCTTTCTACTCCCTGTCATCTCACCTTCCCAGCAGATGGTAAGAGGGTCACCAGATTCCCTGGGGCTCTGGCTGGGTCGCCTCCAGGCAGGGAAATGCTTGCTTTTCCTGACTGAAAAGACTAGAAAGCTGTCCTGCTTTTGTTCCAAGAGCCATTCTATTTGCCAGTTCTATGGCAAAGCGCGAGTCTCTGATAATTAAGCTCCAAAGGCCATCGACTCAGCATCGCTACCCGAGTGCAGCCCTCACTGCGTTTCTGCAGACAGGCAGAGCGTCTGTTGAGCATTTGGCTGTGAAACACTCAGGTGTCCCTCTTGAGGACCACTGAGAGGAATGAATCCACAGGCAGCTGGGAAAAACAGCAGGCAGGTGTGAAAAGGGGCCTCCCCCATCACTGTTGGTATAGCCAGAAATTCACTGGAGTTCATGATCAGCCTGGGCAACATAGTGAGACCCGTCTTTACCAAAAATACAAAAATTAGCCACTTGTGGTGCGTGCCTGTGGTCCCAGCTACTCTAGAAACTGAAGCAAGGGGATAGCTTGAGCCTGGGAGGTGGAGGTTGCAGTGAGCCGAGATTGCATCACTGCACTCCAGCCTGGGTGGCAGAGCAAGACTTTGTCTCCAAAGGAAAAAAAAAAAAAGAGGGGAGGGAAAAGGAGGGGAGGGGAGGGAAGGAGAGGGGAGGGGAAATTTTGGCCTCCCAAATTTCAGCACTTTGGGAGGCCAAGGTAGGTGGATCACCTGAGGTCAGGAGTTCAAGACCAGCATGACCAACATGACAAAACCCTGTCTCTACTAAAAATACAAAAATCAGCTGGGCGTGACGGCCAGCACCTGTAATCCCAGCTACTCAGGAGTCTGAGGCAGGAGAATCACTCTAACCCAGGAGGTGGAGGTTGCAGTGAGTCAAGATCATTCCATTGCACTCCAGCCTGGGAGGCAAGAGTGATACACCATCGAGAGAGAGATAGAGAGAAAGAGAGAGAGAGAGAGAGAATCCACCAGAGTCGGCAGAGTCACTGCAGTGAGGAGGGAACAGACGGGATGCTGCTGACATTCCCCATAGTGGGCACTTCATCAATGGCTCTTAGGTGAGTGAGCAGCCACCTTGTGCCTGTAGGGTGCTATCTGGGGAAGGTGCCTTGCACAGTGTAAGACCTCACAACGGAGCAGGGCAGTGTGATTAATGCCAATAACTCCGGGCAACAGAACCTGGCTTTGAATTCTGTCTTCCCTGCTCATTAGCTGTGATCATGGAGAAGTGCTGTCCTTTTCAGCCTCATTTTCCAAATGATTACAGAAGGTGCACGCCTGTAATCCCAGCTACTCTGGAGGCTGAGGCAGGAGAACCGCTTGAACCTGGGAGAGGAGGTTGCAGTGAGCTGAGATTGCACCATTGCACTCCAGCCTGGGCCATCTAAAAAAAAAAAAAAAAAATCCTTACTTATAATTTTTTAAATTTGTTTAAAAAAAGGATTGTCAGGGCCCAGTGGCTCACACTTATAATCTCAGCAATTTGGGAGGACCAGGCTGGAGAACTGCTTGAGTCCAGGAGTCTGAGACCAGTCTGAGTAACATCGTGAGACCCCTGTCTGTACAAAAAAAAAAATTAAAAATTATTCAGATGTGGAGGTATGTGCCCATGGTCCCAGCTACTCAAGAGGCTGAGCACAGGAGCTTGAGGCTGCAATGCGCTGGGATCGTGCCACTGCACTCCAGCCTGGGTGACAGAGCGAGATCATGTCTCAGAAAAAAGAAGAATCGTAAACAAGGACCAACATGACAGCACCTACCTCACAGGGTTGGTGACAAACATTAAATGACATAGAGTTGGAAATAGTTAACCTGTAACTGGTGTATTAAAAGCCTGTGATGCATGATGCCTGTGGCTACTGTAATTAGCTGTGTGGCGCTGGACAGTTTATTTAACCTATCTGTGCTTTAATTCCCTTATCTAGGCCAGCCTGGTGGCTTATACCTGTAATCTCACTGCTTTGGGAGGCCGAGGCAGGTGGATCACCTGAGGTCAGGAATTGGAGACCAGCCTGTCCAACATGATGTAACCCCATCTCTACTAAAAATACAAAACAAATAGCTGGGCATGGTGGCGCATGTCTGTAATCCCAGCACTCCAGAGGCTGAGGCAGAAGAATCACTCGAACCTCACTGCAGAGGTTGCAGTGAGCCAAGATCAAGCCATTGCACCCCTGCCTGGGCGACAGAGCAAGACTCCATCTCAAAAAAAAAAGTCCTTCTCTATAAATGGTGATAGAACAGTGCCAGCCTCTAGGGTTGTTGCAAGGTTACATGAGATAACACAGTGAGGTGTTTAGCCCAGGCTGCCTTGCACACAGTGGGAACTCTCTTATCAGCAACCATCATCATCATCAACCACACTGATCTCAATTCTCATGCCTAATTCTTACTCCTCTGCATGGGCCACCTCCTCCAGGAAGTCCTCCATGACCTTTCTATGGGATCTTAAATCAGCTTTACAACTTTACCCCTCCCTTTATTACTCACCTACTTCTTCTTCCCTGAGGCCACAATCTGGTTCCTCTCCTCCCTATCCTCCCAGCAACTAAGTCAGGGCACTTTCCACAGTAGGCTTTCACTGGATGAATTAACTGAAGCGGAACTTAATAAATGTTACTTGAAACTACATCTGAATATAGGTGATAAGGGAAACAAAAGAGAAATGCTATCAGAAAGCAATCATCCTGCTTTCCAGGACCTCAGATTCAGTGTGGGGAGACAGAGGCCTGCCAAAATTTGTTGAGGTAGACAGGTTTAAGACCAGGACTAGTCTCCCCATTTTGCAGATTATAAAACTGAGGCTCAGAGAGGTTAAGTTGATTGCTCCAGATCATTCAGCAAGGAAGTGGCAGGTCTAATCCAGAATGCGGGCCTGTGACTGCTTCCCTCTAAGCCACAGAAGGACTTGTATTTCTTTCTTTTTTTTTTTCTACTTTTGCCCAGTGGTGCCATCTTGAGCAGCTCCAGCTCAGATACATTTTCTCAGAATTTCCTTCCACCTGCATCCAAATTCGTGGGGCCAGCCAATCACCAGGGCCCCTGCCCAGGACGCATCAAACTCAAAGGAGAAATTTCTGATGTTTTCCAAAGTTTACATTTAATCAAGAATTTTGGCCAGGCACAGTGGCTCACACCTGTAATCCCAGCACTTTGGGAGACTGAGGCCTGGAGTTCGAAACCAGCCTGGCCAACATGCCAAAACCCCATCTCTACTAAAAATACAAAAATTAGTCAAGTGTGTTGGTGCATGCCTGTAGTCCCAGCTACTCGGGAGGCTGAGGCACAAGAATCCCTTGAACCCAGGAGGTGGAGATTGCAATGAGCCGAGATCGCACCACTGCGTTCCAGCATGGGTGACAGAGTGAGACCCTGTTTCAAAAAAAAAAATCTAAAAATAAAAATAAATAACATCAAGGATTTCACTGCATTCTACATTGTGTTAGAAGCTGGGGAGTCCTTGAATTAATTGCTTTAATTTTCCAGGGATTAAAAAAAAAAAAAAAGAAGCCGGGGAGTCCATGCCAAACAAAGTTGTCAATGTCTCTGCCCTCCCAGGGAGTGTGTGTGTGTGTGCGTGCGTGCGTGTGTGTGTGTGTGTGTGTGTACACAAGAAGTGAAAAGAAGGAAATAAAAGGGGGGTGGGCCTTGAAGAAGGTGGTCAGGGAAGGCCTCTCCAAGGAGGTGATACAAAAGGAGAGATCACCTTCCCCCAGACTTCACTTGAGACACTACCCTGCCCCTACCGGGAGGCACTTGTGCCTGGGACTGTCATGCTCACTGCAGGGCAGCCGTTCCCCATCCCAGGGTGCATATCCGTCCCCTGGGACCACAGTCAAGGGCAGGCCTAAGGCAGGGGGTCTGGTCCAGGGTCTAAGATCTTGCATTCTTTCCAAGCCCCTGGGTGAGGCTGCTGCTGCTGGGCTGTGGACCGCACTGAACAGGGCGGGAGATACCGGGATCCCTCCACAGAGCTCTTGGCCTTGAGTCTTCCCTTCTAGCCCTTTCCTCCAGATCCTTCGTTAGCACTAACGCTGGGTAGAAGTAGGTGGCAAGAACTGGCTAGAGTCTCCCTTAGACGCCCCTGATGACCCCTCTTCTCTTCGGTATGGACCTTTTATAGTCTTGTTAAAGTGATACAAGGGAAGGTCCAAGCCCCTGCAAACACCATGCTTCCAGCTGAGTGCCCCCCAAATCCTGCTACAAAGAAGTATTGAGCCCCATTGTCCCTGTTCTTCAGAGCATGTCATCACAGTTAAGACAGGAACTCTGGGCCAGGCGCTGCGGCTCAAGCCTGTAACCTCAGCACTTGGGGAGTCCGAGGCAGGTGGATCACCTGAGGTCAGGAGTTTGACACCAGCCTGGTCAACATGGCAAAACCCCATCTCTACTAAAAATACAAAAATTAGTTGGGCGTGGTGGCACATGTGCCTGTAATCCCAGCTACTTGGGAGGCCGAGGCAGGAGAATCACTTGAACCCAGGAGGCAGCGGTTGCGGTGAGCTGAGATCTTGCCACTGCACTCCATTCTGGGTGACAAGAGCAAAACTCAGTCTCAAAAAAAAAAAAAAGGCAGGAACTCTGGGCTAGGGCAATGAGCCACTCCTGTAATACTAGCACTTCAGAAGGACAAGGAGCGAGCATTGCTTGAGGCCAAGAGTTCAAGACCAACCTGGCCAACAGAGCAAGACTCCATTTTGAAAAAAAAATCTGTTAAAAAAAATATAAAACGTGGGAGAACTGGAGCCAGGCAGCCTCTTTTGCAATCCTGAATCTGCCGTCTACTTACCATGTGGACTTGGGCAAGTTTCATACACTCAGTTTTCCTATCTGTAAAATGGGCATAACAGCAGGGTACCTACTTCAGGGCTATTATGAGAGTTCAGTGAGTCAATTCTGGGAAGGCACCTAGAAGATGGCATTCGGTAAGTGCTGTGAAAGGTTTGCTAGGTAACTAATTAATTACATCGCCTTTCACATTGCCGAAAACTACAGCCCCTTCTCGGTCACTGTTCTCGGGCACAAGGGTGTCTCTTGTCACGTGTCTCAGCACTTGTCTTCACGGCAACCTCGACAACTGGTATTGTTAAGCCCGTTTCATGGACAAGTAATCTTAGGCCCAGAAACGTTTAAGTGAGTTGCATAGCCCATGGTGAATTGATCATCAAGTAAATGAGGGCACAGAGCAATTTATCCCCCACCTTGGTCACAGCACTGGACAGGACGTGAATTGATTTGATCTATGCCCTCAAAGCACCTTTTTCCCAGCTATAAAATCCCATACATAGCAGGCTACTTTGCTTGGGCCCCTTTCTTTTTTTTTTTTTTTTTAGGCAGAGTCTCGCTCTTGTCACCCAGGCTGGAGTGCAGTGGCACCATCTCAGCTCACTGCAACCTCCACCTCCTGGGTTCAAGCAATTCTCCTGCCTCAGCCTCCCCAGTAGCTGGGACTACAGTTGTCCGCCACCACGCCTGGCTAATTTATGTATTTTTATTTTTCTTTATTTATTATTTTTTATAGAATAGAGATGGGGTTTCGCCATATTGGCCAGGCTGGTCTCAAACTATTTATTTGCGCCATCTCGGCTCACTGCAACCTCTGCCTCCCAGGTTCAAGTGATTCTCCTGCTTCAGCCTCCCAAGTAGCTGGGATTACAAGCACCTGCCACTGTGCCTTGCTAATTTTTGTATTTTTAATGGACATGAGGGTTCACCATCTTGGCCAGGCTGGTTTTGAACTCCTGACCTCAGATGATCTGTCCGCCTTGGCCTCTCGAAGTGCTGGATTATAGGCATGAACCACTGCGCTGGTACTTGGGCCCCTTTCAGTTAAAGGGAACAATAGCTACTGTTCGGTGAGGGCCTATCAGGTACCAGGCATTTTGCACCATCTGGGGCCAGGGTGTGCAAATGTCATTCTCCAGACACTTGAGCTTCCTGCTGGGATCTGGACAGCAGGAGGAAGTGAGCGGCACTGCCTCCTTCCCCCTCTGCCCACTGCTCCTGTTAGCACCTCTTGGCACTAGTCCTTCACCCCAACTCCACAGGGCGGAGTGGTAGAATACCCTCAGAAGTACCAGCAGCAACATAGCCCCACCCCATCTTGGAAGTCCCCAACTCCACAGCCCCTCCTCCAAGTTCGGGGCATTAGAGATCCCCACGCTCAGTCCTCTTGTGTCCTCTTCCCCTCCCGTGCCTGCTGCTTCCTGAGTTGGCCTCTGGGTGAGCTCAGCACTGTTTGCTCTTTCGTCACCTGGGGAGTCACTCTCCACGTCAGCCCCTCCCTGCAATGCCTCGTGTTGCTTGTTCTCCTGGACACACTCCACTGATGCAGTGCTTGCAGGAGAAGTCCTCAAGAGTGACCTGAAAGACAGGTTTTTGAATTAGCCTGCCTATGAGTTAAGTCTTGCAGAATGGCACGCTGGTGACCCTTGGCAGGCACCGTGCTGACGCTTGCTACTCATCAGGTCATCGCTTGGGTTGCTTGGGCTAAAACGCCTTTGTAGCACGCGCTGCTGCTTGCAATGATCCTGTTCATGTATACATTGGTTCAGCCGCTTGTCCTCTTTTTAGCAACTGAAATCTGAAAGACTCTGTGGCCCTGGAGGGCATTTGAACCCATGTCAATCTGACTCCCATTCCAAGGGAAGGATCACATGAACTGTCAGACCAAGCTGTGACTTTCAAATTGACCAGGGTCACCAAACTGGAAGACAGAAATAAAACCTGTGCCCGACAGTTGGAGGCAAACGGGCTGGGAGTCCGGTGCCCCAGGTTCATTCCTGGCTTAACCATCCATGGCCACTGGGGAACCTAAGTGTCGAATTTAATTCTTTTGTGTTTCAGTTTAGTTTCCCCATCTGAAATGGGACCTACATCTTTGGGTGTTTCTGGGGATAAAACTTCATTGGGTGATTATCAAGCTGTTTTTAAGAAAATCACATCAAATTCAAGGATTCCGGGAATCCTGGGTTCGGGAGATAAGCAGGCATTTGCTCACAATTACAATAATGAATTTAAAATAAACATTCAGTCGGTGTCAGCCGGCTTTCTCCCGAGCACCAGCCTGCTGATACACCCAGTCCAGGGTCCTACTGTCCCCACCTCCATCCCCAACCCCAGGTTCCTGGGTCCTGATAAAAATCATGTGACCTTGGACAAAACCTTCATCTCTCTGAGCCTCTGCATTCACATCCATAAAACAGTAATGGGAGAATTAAATGAGATAATGTCTGTTCAGTGCCTGCAGGGAAGGGTGGTACATAGTAGGTCTAGGGAAATAATAGTTTGTCCCTTTGTGCAATGCCTTTATTCCTGCCACCCAAAGGTGCTCTCTTGTGGAAAGTGCATCTGGAAGAGAACCCATCTCATTCACTCATTCACTACTCATTCTATAAAATGCATCCTATGGCCGGGCCCAGTGACTCACACCTGTAATCCCAGCACTTTGGGAGACTGAGGCGGGTGGATCGCGAGGTCAGGAGTTTGAGATCGGCCTGACCAAGATGATGAAACTCTGTCTCTACTAAAAATACGAAAATTAGCCGGTGCGGTGGTGGGCGCCTGTAATCCCACACACTCGGGAGGCTGAGGCAGGAGAATCACTTGAACCCGGGAGGGGGAGGGGAAACCGAGATCACACCACTGCACTCCAGCCTGGGTGACAGAGCATGACTCCATCTCAAAAAAAAAAAGTACACAGGTACATTCTATGTACCTTGAGGGAAAGAGATGTCTGCCAAAACTCATCACTGAATCTGGCCAAAGCTAAAATAACTGCCAGCTCAATCTCTAGGGGCTCCAGTCTGAGGGAGCCAGGCCTGATGGTGAAGGAAACGTGCTTCAGGCAGTGCTGGAAGAGAGCCCTGGGGAGGAGGTGGCTTTCTCCTGGGTCTTAAAGGTAGTAGGGGTTGTCAGAGCTAGTGGGAGGAGTCCAGAGAGATGGCACGGCATTGCAAATGCACGAAGCTTTCAGGAATGGGCATAAGTGTAACTCAGCATGGACTACACAGAAGTAAAGGGTCCGTCCTGCAGGGCCTCAAAGGCTGGGCTGTAATGGATGAGAACATTAAGAGAGGGAGCATGAGGCTGGGCGCAGTGGCTCAAGCCTGTAATCCCAGCACTTTGGGAGGCCGAGGCGGGTGGATCACGAGGTCAAGAGATCGAGACCATCCTGGTCAACATGGTGAAACCCCGTCTCTACTAAAACTACAAAAAAATTAGCTGGGCATGGTGGCGTGTGCCTGTAATCCCAGCTACTCAGGAGGCTGAGGCAGGAGAATTGCCTGAACCCAGGAGGCGGAGGTTGCGGTGAGCCGAGATCACGCCATTGCACTCCAGCCTGGGTAACAAGAGCGAAACTCCGTCTCAAAAAAAAAAAAAAAAAAAAAAAAAAAAATGAGAGGGAGCATGGAAAGTTGAGGGATGGAAAAGAGAGTGAAGGGCGCAGAAAAACAATGGGAACGTGGTAGCGGGAAGGGGGATCAAAAATGGGAATGTAGCCAGGCGCGGTGGCTCACACCTGTAATCCCAGCACTTTGGGAGGCTGAGGTGGTTGGATCATCCGAGGTCAGGGGTTCAAGAGCAGCCTGGCCAACATGTCGAAACCCTGTCTCTACTAAAAATACAAAACTTATCTGGGCATGGTGGCACATGACTGTATCCCAGCTACTTGGGAGGCTGAGGCAGGAGAATCGCTTGAACCCAGGAGGCAGAGCTTGCAGTGAGCCGAGATCACACCGCTGCACCCCAGCCTGGGTAACAGAGTAAGACTCTGTCTCAAAAACAAAAAAAAAAAGGAAATGTTATGTTGGATAGGAGGGGGTTAAAACTGATCATGTTAGTGAATGGGTGGACCAAGGATGGGAATGCTGGCTAGTGAAGGGAAGCAGGACAGGAATATTTGAAGCTAGTGCATTGAGGGTGGCAATTTCAAGGAGAGAATTGAGGACAGAAATACGGTGGGGAAATCAAGATGGGAGGCTAGAGGGTGGTTGGGTGGGTGTCAAGGCTAGACAAGGCTAGACAGACCCTGAAGGGCTGTGGATGTCTGGCAGAGACCCATCACTTTATCAAACCAGGGCCACGCCCCTCCGCAGATCCCCAGATGTGTGCTTGGGGATCAGGAAATCAATTTGCAAGTGCTATAGTGAAAAAAATATCCATTAATGGCAAGCTTTGTGCTCATCAGAGTCCTAATTTCCACGGGTGGTTTTCGGCTCTATATATTCTAAATATACCTTTCATTTCATTTTTCCACCCTTTGAGGACATCTGTTTGACATTTGCCTCATATGATTGGGGAGGGAATTGGTGCTGGGTAAGTCCTTTGTGATGTCTTTGCCTTGAAGTGCTAGTCCACAAATGTGCCTGAGAGCATCCGGCAGCGCCTGCTCACTCACCCAGCTCCCAAATGCGGTGCGCACCTTCTCATCGGCAGGTGCTTCATGCAAATGGCTGGAGTTCCAAGTCAGTGTATTAAAAACGTATTGATTTTTAGGCCAATGCAGGGCAACTTCACATGTTTCCAATTTATGGGTTCCAGCCCAGCATGCTGTGATGTGTATTTTATATACATGTATAGTCAGGTTTTCTCTTTTCTTTTTTACCAGTGGGATTTGCTTTGCCTATATATTTCCATTTTAATTTGGCTAAGTAGTGCTGAGCTGAACCTGTGGACTTACAGTGTTAGACAAACATCAATTTCTAAGTTGCTGGCTGATAATGATGGTTTCAGGAGACCCTGTGAACAGAACTTTATTTACTGAGCACTTAATATGTGTGGTCACTTTTCTGAATGCTTTTTCTTTGATCTCTCTCTCTTTTTTCTTTTCTTTCTTTCCAAATGGGAATATCTTTCTTTTGTTTTGTGTGTGCGTGTTTGCGCGCGCGAGTGTGTGCGAGTGTGTGTGTGTGTGTGTGGTTTTTGTGGGTTTCTTTGTTGTTGTTATTTTGAGACAAGTCTTGGTCTGTTGCTCAGGCTGGAGTGCAGTGATGCCATCATGGCTCACCTAGCCTTGACCTCCCAGGCTCAGCCTCCTGAGTAGCTGGGACTACAGGCATGCACAACTACACCTGGCTAATTTGGTTTGTTTTTTTGTAGAGACAAGGTCTCACCATGTTGCCCAGGCTAGTCTCAAACTCCTGGGTATCAAAGTGCTGGGATTATGGGGTGGCATTCTGATTATAAAGTTAAAGTCAGGTATGTTTAAAAACAGATCAAACAAGATAAAACAAATTCAGTACACTTTAAATATGTGCCACATGCTTACATACCAAAGGAACAAACACTGTTAATTAACAGTTTGATGTGTGCCTCCAGGTTTATCTATGTATATCAAGAAAAATATATACAAAAATGTATATTATAAAGATTTTACAGAAACTGAATATTTCCCTCCATAGTCCTTCAAAATTTCCTGCATCTGTGTGAGTACTTTAAAAAAAATTAGAGTCGGGAACGGTGGCTCACTCTTGTAATCCCAGCACTTTGGGAGGCCAAGGCAGGCAGATCACCTGAGGTTGGGAGTTTGAGACCAGTCCGACCAACATGGAGAAACTTCGTGTCCACTAAAAATACAAAATTAGCCAGGCGTGGTGGTACATGCCTGTAATCCTGGCTGAGGCAGGAGAATCGCTTGAACCTGGGAGGTGGAGGTTGCAGTGAGCCGAGATTGTCCCACTGCACTCCAGCCTGGGTGACAGAGCAAGACTCCATCTCAAAACAAAACAAAACAAAACTTAGACTTCACTCCAAGTCACTGAATGTAGATCTACCTGGTTCTCTTCAATGGGTGCAGCTTTTTTTTTTTTAATTGGGGAGGGATAGTTTGCTGAACCAAATCTCTCTCGATGGATGATATATTGGCCATTTTTCACTCCTATACACAAGGCAGCCCCAAACCTCCTCATTCATGCCTCTTTTCCATTTGTTCAAATTACTCCCCAGGATCGATCTAGCAGGTGGAATTGCTGGGTCAAAAGTATAAGCATTATTGTTGATCTGAATCACCAAGCTGGTAAGGTAGAACCAGTTTCCACACTCACTACCAGGGGAGGAGATGACCTCTCCTGCATCCCTTTGCTACAGCCACCTCATTTAATCCTCACCAAACCCTGCAAGAGAAAGTGGCATTTCCCACAATGCCCTGAGAAAACAGGTTCCATTCTTACAGCTGTGGATTCTACTCCTCAACTGCCCACCGGGGGCATCTGGCTGAAGGAAAAACCATCGAAGCATAAGATGAAAGGTGCTGTGGGCATCCTCAGTTCCAGACCTGGGGAATCCATGGAAAACCTGCAGAAAAACTTACTGCCCAGACAGAGGAGGTGAAGCAGGTGGGTGGCTGGTCTTGAACTCCTGACCTCAGGTGATCCAACCTCCTCGGCCTCCCAAAGTGCCAGGATTACAGGTGTGAGCCACTTCACCCGGCAGGTACCACCATGCCTGGCTAATTTTTGTATTTTTAGTAAAGACGGGGTTTTGCCATGTTGGCCAGGTTGGTGGTACGTGCCTGCGATCCCAGCTACGTACTTGAGAGGCTGAGGCAGGAGAATCGCTTGAACCCAGGAGGCGGAGGTTGCAGTGAGCTGAGATTGTACCACTGCCCTCCAGCCTGGGCAACAGAGAGAGACTTCCTCTCAAAACAAAACAAAACAAAGCAAAACAAAATTAGCCAGGCATGGTGGCCAGCGCCTGTAATCCTAGCTCCTCGGGAGGCTGAGGTAGGAGGATTGCTTGAACCCAGGAGGTTGCAGTGAGCCAAGATCATGCCACTGGACTCCAGCCTGGGCAACAGAGCGAGACACCATCTCAAAAAAGAAAGAAAGAAAAAACAGAAAGAAAAGAAAATAAAATTTTTTTTTCACATCCCTCAGAACGTAAGGAGGGGAGAGCTAGGACCCTCTCCAGATCTGTGCTCCCTCTACCACACAGCACTGCGTATGGAGGGGCAGAGGTGCTGTGTTATTAACAGTCTGGAAGGAAGGCCCAGGGAGGCCCAATAGCTGGGAGAAAAGGGAGAGCTCCAACTCATCCCAGATGCCCTCACCATTAGTATGTCCCGGCCCGTCTTCATGTGTACCGGGAAGGGCAGGCAGCATTCCTCTTAGGCAAAGTGCAGACTGTGGCTAATTTTCAAGTTTCGTAAGTACTCATCCATCCCAGCCCCCAAATGCCAGTTTGGGAACACACACATCACCAAGACCGTTTCGCCCTGTGGCGGGCGGGCAGATTGCCCCTGCCTTGGAGCAACCGCCGTCGGCCCAGGGACTGCGTCCTATTTCACATCCCTGGCATGTCAGGCCAGAAACTAAACAGCATCCACAGGGCAGGACTATTTCTAGACAGCAGCTCTGTTATAAAATAGGGCGCCTCTCTCGAAGCCAGGCTCTGGATCCCATCAAAACGACGTGTGTCTTTCCTTTCCTTCCTCGAGAAGGTGAAATACAAGCCTGGAATAACACTGTCTCCCTGTTCTCCCCTGGACACAAGTCAAAACTCGAATCTGATAAATCTGAAATCAGCGCTCATTTTCTAATTGGACTTCATGGGGCTGGACATGGTTCCAGAACTGGTGGCACTCCACGTCGTATGTTATTGTTGGTGCCGACAGAAGAAACGGATCTTTCAGGAGATTCAAGAAGAAATTAATATTTCCGTGATTCCAAGGAACTTAACGCTCACCTATTTTACTTGTTACAAAGGGAGACTATGTCCAGCCCTTGGAGCTTTGCGGTGACCACAGGGCAGGCTGTGGGGCCCCCTTTCACCCTACTACGTTTGTTTGCAAACCAAGGACCCTCTCTTTGTTCTCAACCTTAAAAACTTTGAAGACTCAGTTTCAAAGTGCTCACCTCTGAGAACGCTTCCCAACTCTCCTCATTAGTTAGTTGCTGCTGCTTCTCAGAGATAAAGGATCTGGCATGTCTCAGTACCGCCCAGCCCATGTGTCGATCCAACTTGGTTTCTCTGGCACTCTCCCAAGGGCAGAAAGAATACCCTATTCTTCTTCCTATGGTCCTGAGCAAGCAGGCACCAGCACCCAGAGGGTGCCCCTGGAATGCTTGCTAGTGAATAAATAATTATTACTTTTCTGTTTTTTTCCTTGTTTTTTTGAGTCAGAGTTCTGCTCTTGTTGCCCAGGCTGGAGTGCCTTATCTTATCTCAGCTCATTGCAACCTCCGCCTCCCAAGTTCAAGTGATTCTCCTGCCTCAGCTTCCCGAGTAGCTGGGATTACAGGCGTGCACCAGCACGCCCAGCTAATTTTTTTTATTTTTAGTAGAGACAGGGTCTGGCTATGTTTCCCTGGCTGGTCTTGAACTCCTGAGCTCAAGCAATCCACCCACCTTGGCCTCCCAAAGGGCTGGATTACAGGCGTGAGCCACGTGCCCAGCCCATTTTGGCCTTTGGGAGTCCTTTTCTCCATAAAACACACACAGATTAAAATTATATTTTAAAATTGAGTTTATATGAACATGAATATCCTTCAGGACATGTTCATTATCAAATATTTTTATTACTATATTCACTTTTTCCTTCTGATTTTAAAATGAAAGCATTTTTGAGGGCCCTAAAAGTAACAGGAAACTTAGGCACCAGTTCTTCTTCATGTAATAAGCAAGTTGGCCCTGGGCAGAGGCCAGGGATGCCACTGAGCATCCTACCACACGTAGGATGATCACACAACAAAAACTGCTATCCAGCTCCAAATGTCTGTAGTTCCAAGGTTGAGAAACCCTGTTAGAAAGGAAAACTCCCAATGTAAAAGCCTGGAAATGTAATGCCTGTGCCCCTGCAGCAACCGAAATGCAACACGGGAAGGCCATAGCTTTTGGTAATTAGCAAGGCTTTAGGGTAGGGAAGAAGTCAATGAACACAGTACATACTTTCATGAGAGCACTCATTTAAAAAATCCAAGTGTTTTTCTTTTTCTCCAAATGGTGGATAGAGCACGGAACACGTATTTTGTTCCTATTCAGTTATGCAGGCAACGGCAACACTTCATTATTCAGACAAACTAGGGAAATCCCATGATGCCTCCTGCCCTGTGACCAGCTTCTCATGATCAGGAAACGGAGCTCGCTCCTCTGCAAAGCAGCTCAGAGGCACTGGCGCTGTGCCTTTCACCTGCCTACCAAGATGCCCGAGACAATCCTGCCCCCAAATCAGTTTCAAGGCTGATTCTTCTGAGAGAGGTGCCAGGTAACACAGAGTTTTTGATTTGAGGCCTGTATTAGGATTTCCAGAGAAACAGAACCAAGGGTGTGTGTGTGTATTAGAGAGATTGAGAGATTATGTATTTGAGGCAGAGTCTCCCCAACTAAGTTGACATCCTCAACTTAGGCCAAGGACTCTGATGGTTATGTGACTTCCCCAGGGTCCCACAGCTTGTTGTTGGCAGAGCAAGGACTCAAACTCAGGTGTCTCTTGAACCCAAAGCCATGTTCAGTCGACCCCCAGCATCAGCTACCCTGACACACCAGGGGAAGGACAGAGATGGCACAGAGAGTAGGAAGAACAGAGTCATGGACTATCCATAAACCCTGGGAAACGGCTTCCACTGCTCTATTGCTAAAAACACATTCACACACACACACACACACACACACACACACATTCACACACACACATACAGACACATATTTACACACACATTCACACACACACACTCGAAATATTTAGATTATGCACGCAAGTTGCCTAGTAGTATATGCATATTTAGTGTATATCAGAAAGATGGTAGTCATTATGATAATAATTATAAATAGTGTATATGTTGTAATAAAATTGCCTTATATCAAAGGCAGCAGAAGGGGACATTAAAAGGTAGGAGGAGGAAACTTAAAATTAATGAGATTAGGCCAGGTGCGGGGCCTCACGCCTAGAATACCAGCACTTTGGGAGGCCAATGTGGGTAGATCACCTGAGGTCAGGAGTTCAAGACCAGCCTGGCCAATATGGTGAAACCCCAACTCTACTAAAAATACAAAAGATTGGCTGGGCATGGTGACAGGTGCCTGTAATCCCAACTACTCAGGAGGCTGAGACAGGAGAAATGCTTGAACCTGGGAAGCAGAGATTGTAGTGAGCCAAGATCGTGCCATTGCACTCCAGCATGGGCAACAAGAACGAGACTCCATCTCAAAAAAAATAAATAAAGGAAAAGAAAAGAAAAATGAAAGATTGGGCAGTACTGGGTCTATTTTGTTCATGGTAACAACCTGGGGGATCTGAACAGTGCCCTACACATAGAACACGTGCTGTCCAGGGTCCCAGCGCACCGCAGTCCCCACCAATCCCTATTGTCCCACTTCACTCACTTGTATCATTTCTGGCTCCTGTAGATGTTTGGATTTACGATTCTTCAGCTACATGGGCTCTCTAGCTCCTTTCATCTCTCCAAGTCTATGAATCCTGAAAACCATGAGTTGCTACTAAAAGAGGAAACTTCTTTGATAAATTATTAACGGCGAATCTAACTATCGGGGATTTGCTGCAGTTAGTACTTAGAACAGAAGCTTTCCTTGACTCTGGTTTCATGTTAAAACAAGGGAGGGTAAATCTGTCTTAAAGAAATTCATAGTCAACTTGTTAAAGTTAAGGCAAAGGTACTTTGATTTGCAAAGCCCTTGAAGACAACAGGGCAGATCCAGGGCTAAAGAAAGGAAGATGAGGCTGGGGCACTTGGCAAGGATCTGGTGGTCTAGGATTGTTCCCAGGGCCCACTCATGTGATACCGATGCATCCCACCTAGGGGCCCCTGATAATTTTTACCAGGTCAAGGAGTCCTTCAGGAAGTAGGTGGTCAGGTATCATGCAGATACAAAAACTTAAAAAAAAAAAAAAAAACCTCTCTATCCTGAAGCTGAAATTGACCCCTTCCTTAATCTCTGCAGGACTTATACATACATCAGACAAGGCACTCTCCCAAAGCGCCTCTCACTACAGCCCATGCAGCACAGAAAACAACCATGATTCGGACAGAGCTGGCACTTAACCACACACACAAGCTCAGGCCAGCTACCCAGCGTTGCCTAATCTGTTCCTCATCAGAAAAATGGGTGTGATAATGATGTCTACTTTCCAGGATGGCTACCCATGTGTCAGTGGGCCTCTATTCCAACCCTTTCATTTTATAGATAACAACACTGAAGTCTGGGCAGGAGAGTTGACTTGTAGCCTGTGCCTGCCTTGGAGGTTCCTGAGGCTAGGATGTAAGCCCACTAATCACATCCAAGGGAGACCCCAGTACAAACTGGGGGTGGACTTAACCAGGAAAAAATGACAAACACAGCGACACTCAGTGTGGCCCGGTTGCAGTGGAATGGACCTGCACACAGTGCTGGAAGGGTCTGTTTTGTCACTCTAGGTCAGAACTGCAACTGAAGCACGGCAAATTTGCCAAACTGATGACATGAGAGCAGTTGGCAATTGTCTAAAGAGCCAGTAACAATACTCATTATCTTTGTTCATTTTTAGCTTCTCTGGATTTTTTTTTCCTTTTCTTTTTTTTTTTTTTTTTTTTTTTTTTTT